>NW_028142378.1:0-77256 GCF_055691185.1 Crinia signifera
ACAGTTGCCAGGGCAACCCTGGGCATGGCAGGGGGCTCAAGGGGGCCTGGACCCGCCCACTTCCGCTTTGGGGGCCAGCAACAGTTGCCAGGGCAACCCTGGGCATGGCAGGGGGCTCAAGGGGGCCTGGACCCGCCCACTTCCGCTTTGGGGGCCAGCAACAGTTGCCAGGGCAACCCTGGGCATGGCAGGGGGCTCAAGGGGGCCTGGACCCGCCCACTTCCGCTTTGGGGGCCAGCAACAGTTGCCAGGGCAACCCTGGGCATGGCAGGGGGCTCAAGGGGGCCTGGACCCGCCCACTTCCGCTTTGGGGGCCAGCAACAGTTGCCAGGGCAACCCTGGGCATGGCAGGGGGCTTAAGGGGGCCTGGACCCGCCCACTTCCGCTTTGGGGGCCAGCAACAGTTGCCAGGGCAACCCTGGGCATGGCAGGGGGCTCAAGGGGGCCTGGACCCGCCCACTTCCGCTTTGGGGGCCAGCAACAGTTGCCAGGGCAACCCTGGGCATGGCAGGGGGCTCAAGGGGGCCTGGACCCGCCCACTTCCGCTTTGGGGGCCAGCAACAGTTGCCAGGGCAACCCTGGGCATGGCAGGGGGCTCAAGGGGGCCTGGACCCGCCCACTTCCGCTTTGGGGGCCAGCAACAGTTGCCAGGGCAACCCTGGGCATGGCAGGGGGCTCAAGGGGGCCTGGACCCGCCCACTTCCGCTTTGGGGGCCAGCAACAGTTGCCAGGGCAACCCTGGGCATGGCAGGGGGCTCAAGGGGGCCTGGACCCGCCCACTTCCGCTTTGGGGGCCAGCAACAGTTGCCAGGGCAACCCTGGGCATGGCAGGGGGCTCAAGGGGGCCTGGACCCGCCCACTTCCGCTTTGGGGGCCAGCAACAGTTGCCAGGGCAACCCTGGGCATGGCAGGGGGCTCAAGGGGGCCTGGACCCGCCCACTTCCGCTTTGGGGGCCAGCAACAGTTGCCAGGGCAACCCTGGGCATGGCAGGGGGCTCAAGGGGGCCTGGACCCGCCCACTTCCGCTTTGGGGGCCAGCAACAGTTGCCAGGGCAACCCTGGGCATGGCAGGGGGCTCAAGGGGGCCTGGACCCGCCCACTTCCGCTTTGGGGGCCAGCAACAGTTGCCAGGGCAACCCTGGGCATGGCAGGGGGCTCAAGGGGGCCTGGACCCGCCCACTTCCGCTTTGGGGGCCAGCAACAGTTGCCAGGGCAACCCTGGGCATGGCAGGGGGCTCAAGGGGGCCTGGACCCGCCCACTTCCGCTTTGGGGGCCAGCAACAGTTGCCAGGGCAACCCTGGACATGGCAGGGGGCTCAAGGGGGCCTGGACCCGCCCACTTCCGCTTTGGGGGCCAGCAACAGTTGCCAGGGCAACCCTGGGCATGGCAGGGGGCTCAAGGGGGCCTGGACCCGCCCACTTCCGCTTTGGGGGCCAGCAACAGTTGCCAGGGCAACCCTGGGCATGGCAGGGGGCTCAAGGGGGCCTGGACCCGCCCACTTCCGCTTTGGGGGCCAGCAACAGTTGCCAGGGCAACCCTGGGCATGGCAGGGGGCTCAAGGGGGCCTGGACCCGCCCACTTCCGCTTTGGGGGCCAGCAACAGTTGCCAGGGCAACCCTGGGCATGGCAGGGGGCTCAAGGGGGCCTGGACCCGCCCACTTCCGCTTTGGGGGCCAGCAACAGTTGCCAGGGCAACCCTGGGCATGGCAGGGGGCTTTAAGGGGGCCTGGACCCGCCCACTTCCGCTTTGGGGGCCAGCAACAGTTGCCAGGGCAACCCTGGGCATGGCAGGGGGCTCAAGGGGGCCTGGACCCGCCCACTTCCGCTTTGGGGGCCAGCAACAGTTGCCAGGGCAACCCTGGGCATGGCAGGGGGCTCAAGGGGGCCTGGACCCGCCCACTTCCGCTTTGGGGGCCAGCAACAGTTGCCAGGGCAACCCTGGGCATGGCAGGGGGCTCAAGGGGGCCTGGACCCGCCCACTTCCGCTTTGGGGGCCAGCAACAGTTGCCAGGGCAACCCTGGGCATGGCAGGGAGCTCAAGGGGGCCTGGACCCGCCCACTTCCGCTTTGGGGGCCCAGCAACAGTTGCCAGGGCAACCCTGGGCATGGCAGGGGGCTCAAGGGGGCCTGGACCCGCCCACTTCCGCTTTGGGGGCCAGCAACAGTTGCCAGGGCAACCCTGGGCATGGCAGGGGGCTCAAGGGGGCCTGGACCCGCCCACTTCCGCTTTGGGGGCCAGCAACGGTTGCCAGGGCAACCCTGGGCATGGCAGGGGGCTTTAAGGGGGCCTGGACCCGCCCACTTCCGCTTTGGGGGCCAGCAACAGTTGCCAGGGCAACCCTGGGCATGGCAGGGGGCTCAAGGGGGCCTGGACCCGCCCACTTCCGCTTTGGGGGCCAGCAACGGTTGCCAGGGCAACCCTGGGCATGGCAGGGGGCTCAAGGGGGCCTGGACCGCCCACTTCCGCTTTGGGGGCCAGCAACGGTTGCCAGGGCAACCCTGGGCATGGCAGGGGGCTTTAAGGGGGCCTGGACCCGCCCACTTCCGCTTTGGGGGCCAGCAACAGTTGCCAGGGCAACCCTGGGCATGGCAGGGGGCTCAAGGGGGCCTGGACCCGCCCACTTCCGCTTTGGGGGCCAGCAACAGTTGCCAGGGCAACCCTGGGCATGGCAGGGGGCTCAAGGGGGCCTGGACCCGCCCACTTCCGCTTTGGGGGCCAGCAACAGTTGCCAGGGCAACCCTGGGCATGGCAGGGGGCTCAAGGGGGCCTGGACCCGCCCACTTCCGCTTTGGGGGCCAGCAACAGTTGCCAGGGCAACCCTGGGCATGGCAGGGGGCTCAAGGGGGCCTGGACCCGCCCACTTCCGCTTTGGGGCCAGCAACAGTTGCCAGGGCAACCCTGGGCATGGCAGGGGGCTTAAAGGGGGCCTGGACCCGCCCACTTCCGCTTTGGGGGCCAGCAACAGTTGCCAGGGCAACCCTGGGCATGGCAGGGGGCTTAAGGGGGCCTGGACCCGCCCACTTCCGCTTTTGGGGCCAGCAACAGTTGCCAGGGCAACCCTGGGCATGGCAGGGGGCTCAAGGGGGCCTGGACCCGCCCACTTCCGCTTTGGGGGCCAGCAACAGTTGCCAGGGCAACCCTGGGCATGGCAGGGGGCTCTAAGGGGGCCTGGACCCGCCCACTTCCGCTTTGGGGGCCAGCAACAGTTGCCAGGGCAACCCTGGGCATGTCAGGGGGCTCAAGGGGGCCTAAACCCGCCCACTTCCGCTTTGGGGGCCAGCAACAGTTGCCTGGGCAACCCTGGGCATGGCAGGGGGCTCAAGGGGGCCTAAACCCGCCCACTTCCGCTTTGGGGTACAGCAACAGTTGCCAGGGCAACACTTAGCATGGGAGGGGGCTCAAGGGGGCCTGGACCCGCCCACTTCCGCTTTGGGGGCCAGCAACAGTTGCCAGGGCAACCCTGGGCATGGCAGGGGGCTCAAGGGGGCCTGGACCCGCCCACTTCCGCTTTGGGGGCCAGCAACAGTTGCCAGGGCAACCCTGGGCATGGCAGGGGGCTCAAGGGGGCCTGGACCCGCCCACTTCCGCTTTGGGGGCCAGCAACAGTTGCCAGGGCAACCCTTGGCATGGCAGGGGGCTCAAGGGGGCCTGGAATCGCCAACTTCCGCTTTGGGGGCCAGCAACAGTTGCCAGGGCAACCCTGGGCATGGCAGGGGGCTCAAGGGGGCCTGGACCCGCCCACTTCCGCTTTGGGGGCCAGCAACAGTTGCCAGGGCAACCCTGGGCATGGCAGGGGGCTCAAGGGGGCCTGGACCCGCCCACTTCCGCTTTGGGGGCCAGCAACAGTTGCCAGGGCAACCCTGGGCATGGCAGGGGGCTTAAAGGGGGCCTGGACCCGCCCCAATTCCGCTTTGGGGGCCAGCAACAGTTGCCAGGGCAACCCTGGGCATGGCACGGGGCTCAAGGGGGCCTGGACCCGCCCACTTCCGCTTTGGGGGCCAGCAACAGTTGCCAGGGCAACCCTGGGCATGGCAGGGGGCTCAAGGGGGCCTGGACCCGCACACTTCCGCTTTGGGGGCCAGCAACAGTTGCCAGGGCAACCCTGGGCATGGCAGGGGGCTCAAGGGGGCCTGGAATCGCCCACTTCCGCTTTGGGGGCCAGCAACAGTTGCCAGGGCAACCCTGGGCATGGCAGGGGGCTAAAGGGGGCCTGGAATCGCCCACTTCCGCTTTGGGGGCCAGCAACAGTTGCCAGGGCAACCCTGGGCATGGCAGGGGGCTCAAGGGGGCCTAAACCCGCCCACTTCCGCTTTGGGGGCCAGCAACAGTTGCCAGGGCAACCCTGGGCATGGCAGGGGGCTCAAGGGGGCCTGGACCCGCCCACTTCCGCTTTGGGGGCCAGCAACAGTTGCCAGGGCAACCCTGGGCATGGCATGGGGCTCAAGGGGGCCTGGACCCGCCCACTTCCGCTTTGGGGGCCAGCAACAATTGCCAGGGCAACCCTGGGCATGGCAGGGGGCTCAAGGGGGCCTGGACCCGCCCACTTCCGCTTTGGGGGCCAGCAACAGTTGCAAGGGCAACCCTGGGCATGGCAGGGGGCTCAAGGGGGCCTGGACCCGCCCACTTCCGCTTTGGGGGCCAGCAACAGTTGCCAGGGCAACCCTGGGCATGGCAGGGGGCTTAAAGGGGGCCTGGACCCGCCCACTTCCGCTTTGGGGGCCAGCAACAGTTGCCAGGGCAACCCTGGACATGGCAGGGGGCTCAAGGGGGCCTGGACCCTCCCACTTCCGCTTTGGGGGCCAGCAACAGTTGCCAGGGCAACCCTGGGCATGGCAGGGGGCTTAAAGGGGGCCTGGACCCGCCCACTTCCGCTTTGGGGGCCAGCAACAGTTGCCAGGGCAACCCTGGGCATGGCAGGGGGCTCAAGGGGGCCTGGACCCGCCCACTTCCGCTTTGGGGGCCAGCAACAGTTGCCAGGGCAACCCTGGGCATGGCAGGGGGCTCAAGGGGGCCTAAACCCGCCCACTTCCGCTTTGGGGGCCAGCAACAGTTGCCAGGGCAACCCTGGGCATGTCAGGGGGCTCAAGGGGGCCTGGACCCGCCCACTTCCGCTTTGGGGGCCAGCAACAGTTGCCAGGGCAACCCTGGGCATGGCATGGGGCTCAAGGGGGCCTGGACCCGCCCACTTCCGCTTTGGGGGCCAGCAACAATTGCCAGGGCAACCCTGGGCATGGCAGGGAGCTCAAGGGGGCCTGGACCCGCCCACTTCCGCTTTGGGGGCCAGCAACAGTTGCCAGGGCAACCCTGGGCATGGCAGGGGGCTCAAGGGGGCCTGGAATCGCCCACTTCCGCTTTGAGGGCCAGCAACAGTTGCAAGGGCAACCCTGGGCATGGCAGGGGGCTCAAGGGGGCCTGGACCCGCCCACTTCCGCTTTGGGGGCCAGCAACAGTTGCCAGGGCAACCCTGGGCATGGCAGGGGGCTTAAAGGGGGCCTGGACCCGCCCACTTCCGCTTTGGGGGCCAGCTACAGTTGCCAGGGCAACCCTGGGCATGGCAGGGGGCTCAAGGGGGCCTGGACCCGCCCACTTCCGCTTTGGGGGCCAGCAACAGTTGCCAGGGCAACCCTGGGCATGGCAGGGGGCTCAAGGGGGCCTGGACCCGCCCACTTCCGCTTTGGGGGCCAGCAACAGTTGCCAGGGCAACCCTGGACATGGCAGGGGGCTCAAGGGGGCCTGGACCCGCCCACTTCCGCTTTGGGGGCCAGCAACAGTTGCCAGGGCAACCCTGGGCATGGCAGGGGGCTTAAAGGGGGCCTGGACCCGCCCACTTCCGCTTTGGGGGCCAGCAACAGTTGCCAGGGCAACCCTGGGCATGGCAGGGGGCTCAAGGGGGCCTGGACCCGCCCACTTCCGCTTTGGGGGCCAGCAACAGTTGCCAGGGCAACCCTGGGCATGGCAGGGGGCTTTAAGGGGGCCTGGACCCGCCCACTTCCGCTTTGGGGGCCAGCAACAGTTGCCAGGGCAACCCTGGGCATGGCAGGGGGCTCAAGGGGGCCTGGACCCGCCCACTTCCGCTTTGGGGGCCAGCAACAGTTGCCAGGGCAACCCTGGGCATGGCAGGGGGCTTTAAGGGGGCCTGGACCCGCCCACTTCCGCTTTGGGGGCCAGCAACAGTTGCCAGGGCAACCCTGGGCATGGCAGGGGGCTTTAAGGGGGCCTGGACCCGCCCACTTCCGCTTTGGGGGCCAGCAACAGTTGCCAGGGCAACCCTGGGCATGGCAGGGGGCTCAAGGGGGCCTGGAATCGCCCACTTCCGCTTTGGAGGCCAGCAACAGTTGCCAGGGCAACCCTGGGCATGGCAGGGGGCTCAAGGGGGCCTGGACCCGCCCACTTCCGCTTTGGGGGCCAGCAACAGTTGCCAGGGCAACACTGGGCATGGCACGGGGCTCAAGGGGGCCTGGACCCGCCCACTTCCGCTTTGGGGGCCAGCAACAGTTGCCAGGGCAACCCTGGGCATGGCAGGGGGCTCAAGGGGGCCTGGACCCGCCCACTTCCGCTTTGGGGGCCAGCAACAGTTGCCAGGGCAACCCTTGGCATGGCAGGGGGCTCAAGGGGGCCTGGAATCGCCCACTTCCGCTTTGGGGGCCAGCAACAGTTGCCAGGGCAACCCTGGGCATGGCAGGGGGCTCAATGGGGCCTGGACCCGCCCACTTCCGCTTTGGGGCCAGCAACAGTTGCCAGGGCAACCCTGGGCATGGCAGGGGGCTCAAGGGGGCCTGGACCCGCCCACTTCCGCTTTGGGGGCCAGCAACAGTTGCCAGGGCAACCCTGGGCATGGCAGGGGGCTTAAAGGGGGCCTGGACCCGCCCAATTCCGCTTTGGGGGCCAGCAACAGTTGCCAGGGCAACCCTGGGCATGGCAGGGGGCTCAAGGGGGCCTGGACCCGCCCACTTCCGCTTTGGGGGCCAGCAACAGTTGCCAGGGCAACCCTGGGCATGGCAGGGGGCTCAAGGGGGCCTGGACCCGCCCACTTCCGCTTTGGGGGCCAGCAACAGTTGCCAGGGCAACCCTGGGCATGGCAGGGGGCTCAAGGGGGCCTGGACCCGCCCACTTCCGCTTTGGGGGCCAGCAACAGTTGCCAGGGCAACCCTGGGCATGGCAGGGGGCTTTAAGGGGGCCTGGACCCGCCCACTTCCGCTTTGGGGGCCAGCAACAGTTGCCAGGGCAACCCTGGGCATGGCAGGGGGCTTTAAGGGGGCCTGGACCCGCCCACTTCCGCTTTGGGGGCCAGCAACAGTTGCCAGGGCAACCCTGGGCATGGCAGGGGGCTCAAGGGGGCCTGGAATCGCCCACTTCCGCTTTGGAGGCCAGCAACAGTTGCCAGGGCAACCCTGGGCATGGCAGGGGGCTCAAGGGGGCCTGGACCCGCCCACTTCCGCTTTGGGGGCCAGCAACAGTTGCCAGGGCAACCCTGGGCATGGCACGGGGCTCAAGGGGGCCTGGACCCGCCCACTTCCGCTTTGGGGGCCAGCAACAGTTGCCAGGGCAACCCTGGGCATGGCAGGGGGCTCAAGGGGGCCTGGACCCGCCCACTTCCGCTTTGGGGGCCAGCAACAGTTGCCAGGGCAACCCTTGGCATGGCAGGGGGCTCAAGGGGGCCTGGAATCGCCCACTTCCGCTTTGGGGGCCAGCAACAGTTGCCAGGGCAACCCTGGGCATGGCAGGGGGCTCAAGGGGGCCTGGACCCGCCCACTTCCGCTTTGGGGGCCAGCAACAGTTGCCAGGGCAACCCTGGGCATGGCAGGGGGCTCAAGGGGGCCTGGACCCGCCCACTTCCGCTTTGGGGGCCAGCAACAGTTGCCAGGGCAACCCTGGGCATGGCAGGGGGCTTAAAGGGGGCCTGGACCCGCCCAATTCCGCTTTGGGGGCCAGCAACAGTTGCCAGGGCAACCCTGGGCATGGCACGGGGCTCAAGGGGGCCTGGACCCGCCCACTTCCGCTTTGGGGGCCAGCAACAGTTGCCAGGGCAACCCTGGGCATGGCAGGGGGCTCAAGGGGGCCTGGACCCGCCCACTTCCGCTTTGGGGGCCAGCAACAGTTGCCAGGGCAACCCTGGGCATGGCAGGGAGCTCAAGGGGGCCTGGACCCGCCCACTTCCGCTTTGGGGGCCCAGCAACAGTTGCCAGGGCAACCCAGGGCATGGCAGGGGGCTCAAGGGGGCCTGGACCCGCCCACTTCCGCTTTGGGGGCCAGCAACAGTTGCCAGGGCAACCCTGGGCATGGCAGGGGGCTCAAGGGGGCCTGGACCCGCCCACTTCCGCTTTGGGGGCCAGCAACGGTTGCCAGGGCAACCCTGGGCATGGCAGGGGGCTTTAAGGGGGCCTGGACCAGCCCACTTCCGCTTTGGGGGCCAGCAACAGTTGCCAGGGCAACCCTGGGCATGGCAGGGGGCTCAAGGGGGCCTGGACCCGCCCACTTCCGCTTTGGTAACCAGCAACAGTTGCCATGGCAACCCTGGGCATGGCAGGGAGCTCAAGGGGGCCTGGACCCGCCCACTTCCGCTTTGGGGGCCAGCAACAGTTGCCAGGGCAACCCTGGGCATGGCAGGGGGCTTTAAGGGGGCCTGGACCCGCCCACTTCCGCTTTGGGGGCCAGCAACAGTTGCCAGGGCAACCCTGGGCATGGCAGGGGGCTTTAAGGGGGCCTGGACCCGCCCACTTCCGCTTTGGGGGCCAGCAACAGTTGCCAGGGCAACCCTGGGCATGGCAGGGGGCTCAAGGGGGCCTGGAATCGCCCACTTCCGCTTTGGGGGCCAGCAACAGTTGCCAGGGCAACCCTGGGCATGGCAGGGGGCTCAAGGGGGCCTGGACCCGCCCACTTCCGCTTTGGGGGCCAGCAACAGTTGCCAGGGCAACCCTGGGCATGGCAGGGGGCTCAAGGGGGCCTGGAATCGTCCACTTCCGCTTTGGGGGCCAGCAACAGTTGCCAGGGCAACCCTGGGCATGGCACGGGGCTCAAGGGGGCCTGGACCCGCCCACTTCCGCTTTGGGGGCCAGCAACAGTTGCCAGGGCAACCCTGGGCATGGCAGGGGGCTCAAGGGGGCCTGGACCCGCCCACTTCCGCTTTGGGGGCCAGCAACAGTTGCCAGGGCAACCCTGGGCATGGCAGGGGGCTCAAGGGGGCCTGTACCCGCCCACTTCCGCTTTGGGGGCCAGCAACAGTTGCCAGGGCAACCCTGGGCATGGCAGGGGGCTCAAGGGGGCCTGGACCCGCCCACTTCCGCTTTGGGGGCCAGCAACAGTTGCCAGGGCAACCCTGGGCATGGCAGGGGGCTCAAGGGGGCCTGGACCCGCCCACTTCCGCTTTGGGGGCCAGCAACAGTTGCCAGGGCAACCCTGGGCATGGCAGGGGGCTTAAAGGGGGCCTGGACCCGCCCACTTCCGATTTGGGGGCCAGCAACAGTTGACAGGGCAACCCTGGGCATGGCAGGGGGCTCAAGGGGGCCTGGACCCGCCCACTTCCGCTTTGGGGGCCAGCAACAGTTGCCAGGGCAACCCTGGGCATGGCAGGGGGCTCAAGGGGGCCTGGACCCGCCCACTTCCGCTTTGGGGGCCAGCAACAGTTGCCAGGGCAACCCTGGGCATGGCAGGGGGCTTAAAGGGGGCCTGGACCCGCCCAATTCCGCTTTGGGGGCCAGCAACAGTTGCCAGGGCAACCCTGGGCATGGCACGGGGCTCAAGGGGGCCTGGACCCGCCCACTTCCGCTTTGGGGGCCAGCAACAGTTGCCATGGCAACCCTGGGCATGGCAGGGGGCTCAAGGGGGCCTGGACCCGCCCCCTTCCGCTTTGGGGGCCCAGCAACAGTTGCCAGGGCAACCCTGGGCATGGCAGGGGGCTCAAGGGGGCCTGGACCCGCCCACTTCCGCTTTGGGGGCCAGCAACAGTTGCCAGGGCAACCCTGGGCATGGCAGGGGGCTCAAGGGGGCCTGGACCCGCCCACTTCCGCTTTGGGGGCCAGCAACAGTTGCCAGGGCAACCCTGGGCATGGCAGGGAGCTCAAGGGGGCCTGGACCTGCCCACTTCCGCTTTGGGGGCCCAGCAACAGTTGCCAGGGCAACCCTGGGCATGGCAGGGGGCTCAAGGGGGCCTGGACCCGCCCACTTCCGCTTTGGGGGCCAGCAACAGTTGCCAGGGCAACCCTGGGCATGGCAGGGGGCTCAAGGGGGCCTGGACCCGCCCACTTCCGCTTTGGGGGCCAGCAACGGTTGCCAGGGCAACCCTGGGCATGGCAGGGGGCTTTAGGGGGCCTGGACCAGCCCACTTCCGCTTTGGGGGCCAGCAACAGTTGCCAGGGCAACCCTGGGCATGGCAGGGGGCTCAAGGGGGCCTGGACCCGCCCACTTCCGCTTTGGTAACCAGCAACAGTTGCCATGGCAACCCTGGGCATGGCAGGGAGCTCAAGGGGGCCTGGACCCGCCCACTTCCGCTTTGGGGGCCAGCAACAGTTGCCAGGGCAACCCTGGGCATGGCAGGGGGCTTTAAGGGGGCCTGGACCCGCCCACTTCCGCTTTGGGGGCCAGCAACAGTTGCCAGGGCAACCCTGGGCATGGCAGGGGGCTTTAAGGGGGCCTGGACCCGCCCACTTCCGCTTTGGGGGCCAGCAACAGTTGCCAGGGCAACCCTGGGCATGGCAGGGGGCTCAAGGGGGCCTGGAATCGCCCACTTCCGCTTTGGGGGCCAGCAACAGTTGACAGGGCAACCCTGGGCATGGCAGGGGGCTCAAGGGGGCCTGGACCCGCCCACTACCGCTTTGGGGGCCAGCAACAGTTGCCAGGGCAACCCTGGGCATGGCAGGGGGCTCAAGGGGGCCTGGAATCGTCCACTTCCGCTTTGGGGGCCAGCAACAGTTGCCAGGGCAACCCTGGGCATGGCACGGGGCTCAAGGGGGCCTGGACCCGCCCACTTCCGCTTTGGGGGCCAGCAACAGTTGCCAGGGCAACCCTGGGCATGGCAGGGGGCTCAAGGGGGCCTGGACCCGCCCACTTCCGCTTTGGGGGCCAGCAACAGTTGCCAGGGCAACCCTGGGCATGGCAGGGGGCTCAAGGGGGCCTGGACCCGCCCACTTCCGCTTTGGGGGCCAGCAACAGTTGCCAGGGCAACCCTGGGCATGGCAGGGGGCTCAAGGGGGCCTGGACCCGCCCACTTCCGCTTTGGGGGCCAGCAACAGTTGCCAGGGCAACCCTGGGCATGGCAGGGGGCTCAAGGGGGCCTGGACCCGCCCACTTCCGCTTTGGGGGCCAGCAACAGTTGCCAGGGCAACCCTGGGCATGGCAGGGGGCTTAAAGGGGGCCTGGACCCGCCCAATTCCGCTTTGGGGGCCAGCAACAGTTGCCAGGGCAACCCTGGGCATGGCAGGTGGCTTTAAGGGGGCCTGGACCCACCCACTTCCGCTTTGGGGGCCAGCAACAGTTGCCAGGGCAACCCTGGGCATGGCAGGGGGCTCAAGGGGGCCTGGACCCGCCCACTTCCGCTTTGGGGGCCAGCAACAGTTGCCAGGGCAACCCTGGGCATGGCAGGGGGCCTGGACCCGCCCACTTCTGCTTTGGGGGCCAGCAACAGTTGCCAGGTCAACCTTGGGCATGGCAGGGGGCTTAAGGGGGCCTGGACCCGCCCACTTCCGCTTTGGGGGCCAGCAACAGTTGCCAGGGCAACCCTGAGCATGGCAGGGGGCTTTAAGGGGGCCTGGACCCGCCCAATTCCGCTTTGGGGGCCAGCAACAGTTGCCAGGGCAACCCTGGGCATGGCAGGGGGCTTTAAGGGGTCCTGGACCCGCCCACTTCCGCTTTGGGGGCCAGCAACAGTTGCCAGGGCAACCCTGGGCATGGCAGGGGGATTTAAGGGGGCCTGAACCCGCGAACTTCCGCTTTGGGGGCCAGCAACAGTTGCCAGGGCAACCCTGGGCATGGCAGGGGGCTTAAGGGGGCCTGGACCTGCCCACTTCCGCTTTGGGGGCCAGCAACAGTTGCCAGGGCAACCCTGGGCATGGCAGGGGGCTTTAAGGGGGCCTGGACCCGCCCACTTCCGCTTTGGGGGCCAGCAACAGTTGCCAGGGCAACCCTGGGCATGGCAGGGGGCTCAAGGGGGCCTGGACCCGCCCACTTCCGCTTTGGGGGCCAGCAACAGTTGCCAGGGCAACCCTGGGCATGGCAGGGGGCTTAAGGGCGCCTGGATCTGCCCACTTCCGCTTTGGGGGCCAGCAACAGTTGCCAGGGCAACCCTGGGCATGGCAGGTGGCTTAAGGGGGCCTGGACCCGCCCACTTCCGCTTTGGGGGCCAGCAACAGTTGCCAGGGCAACCCTGGGCATGGCAGGTGGCTTTAAAGGGGCCTGGACCCGCCCACTTCCGCTTTGGGGGCCAGCAACAGTTGCCAGGGCAAACCTGGGCATGGCAGGGGGCTCACGGGGGCCTGGACCCGCCCACTTCCGCTTTGGGGGCCTGCAACAGTTGCCAGGGCAACCCTGGGCATGGCAGGGGGCTTAAGGGGGCCTGGACCCGCCCACTTCCGCTTTGGGGGCCTGCAACAGTTGCCAGGGCAACCCTGGGCATGGCAGGGGGCTTTAAGGGGGCCTGGACCCGCCCACTTCCGCTTTGGGGGCCAGCAACAGTTGCCAGGGCAACCCTTGGCATGGCAGGGGGCTTTAAGGGGGCCTGGACCCACCCACTTCCGCTTTGGGAGCCAGAAACAGTTGCCAGGGCAACCCTGGGCAAGGCAGTGGGCTTAAGGGGGCCTAGACCCGCCCACTTCCGCTTTGGGGGCCAGCAACAGTTGCCAGGGCAACCCTGGGCATGGCAGGGGGCTTTAAGGGGGCCTGAACCCGCCCACTCCCGCTTTGGGGGCCAGAAACAGTTGCCAGGGCAACCCTGGGCATGGCAGGGGGCTTTAAGGGGGCCTGGACCCGCCCACTTCCGCTTTGGGGGCCAGCAACAGTTGCCAGGGCAACCCTGGGCATGGCAGGGGGCTTTAAGGGGGCCTGGACCCGCCCACTTCCGCTTTGGGGGCCAGCAACAGTTGCCAGGGCAACCCTGGGCATGGCAGGGGGATTTAAGGGGGCCTGAACCCGTGAACTTCCGCTTTGGGGGCCAGCAACAGTTGCCAGGGCAACCCTGGGCATGGCAGGGGGCTTAAGGGGGCCTGGACCCGCCCACTTCCGCTTTGGGTGCCAGCAACAGTTGCCAGGGCAACCCTGGGCATGGCAGGGGGCTTTAAGGGGGCCTGGACCCGCCCACTTCCGCTTTGGGGGCCAGCAACAGTTGCCAGGGCAACCCTGGGCATGGCAGGGGGCTTTAAGGGTGCCCGGACCCGCCCACTTCCGCTTTGGGGGCCAGCAACAGTTGCCAGGGCAACCCTGGGCATGGCAGGTGGCTTTAAGGGGGCCTGGACCCACCCACTTCCGCTTTGGGGGCCAGCAACAGTTGCCAGGGCAACCCTGGGCATGGCAGGGGGCTCAAGGGGGCCTGGACCCGCCCACTTCCGCTTTGGGGGCCAGCAACAGTTGCCAGGGCAACCCTGGGCATGGCAGGGGGCTCAAGGGGGCCTGGACCCGCCCACTTCCGCTTTGGGGGCCAGCAACAGTTGCCAGGGCAACCCTGGGCATGGCAGGGGGCTTAATGGGGGCCTGGACCCGCCCACTTCCGCTTTGGGGGCAAGCAACAGTTGCCAGGGCAACCCTGGGCAAGGCAGGGGGCTTAAGGGGGCCTGAACCCGCCCACTTCCGCTTTGGGGCCAGCAACAGTTGCCAGGGCAACCGTGAGCATGGCAGGGGGCTTAAGGGGGCCTGGACCCGCCCACTTCCGCTTTGGGGGCCAACAACAGTTGCCAGGGCAACCCTGGGCATGGCAGGGGGCTTAAGGGCGCCTGGATCTGCCCACTTCCGCTTTGGGGGCCAGCAACAGTTGCCAGGGCAACCCTGGGCATGGCAGGTGGCTTAAGGGGGCCTGGACCCGCCCACTTCCGCTTTGGGGGCCAGCAACAGTTGCCAGGGCAACCCTGGGCATGGCAGGGGGCTTTAAGGGGGCCTGGACCCGCCCACTTCCGCTTTGGGGGCCAGCAACAGTTGCCAGGGCAACCCTGGGCATGGCAGGGGGATTTAAGGGGGCCTGAACCCGTGAACTTCCGCTTTGGGGGCCAGCAACAGTTGCCATGGCAACCCTGGGCATGGCAGGGGGCTTAAGGGGGCCTGGACCCGCCCACTTCCGCTTTGGGGGCCAGCAACAGTTGCCAGGGCATTCCTGGGCATGGCAGGGGGCTTTAAGGGGGCCTGGACCCGCCCACTTCCGCTTTGGGGGCCAGCAACAGTTGCCAGGGCAACCTTGGGCATGGCAGGGGGCTTTAAGGGTGCCCGGACCCGCCCACTTCCGCTTTGGGGGCCAGCAACAGTTGCCAGGGCAACCCTGGGCATGGCAGGTGGCTTTAAGGGGGCCTGGACCCACCCACTTCCGCTTTGGGGGCCAGCAACAGTTGCCAGGGCAACCCTGGGCATGGCAGGGGGCTCAAGGGGGCCTGGACCCGCCCACTTCCGCTTTGGGGGCCAGCAACAGTTGCCAGGGCAACCCTGGGCATGGCAGGGGGCTTAATGGGGGCCTGGACCCGCCCACTTCCGCTTTGGGGGCAAGCAACAGTTGCCAGGGCAACCCTGGGCAAGGCAGGGGGCTTAAGGGGGCCTGAACCCGCCCACTTCCGCTTTGGGGCCAGCAACAGTTGCCAGGGCAACCGTGGGCATGGCAGGGGGCTTAAGGGGGCCTGGACCCGCCCACTTCTGCTTTGGGGGCCAACAACAGTTGCCAGGGCAACCCTGGGCATGGCAGGGGGCTTAAGGGCGCCTGGATCTGCCCACTTTCGCTTTGGGGGCCAGCAACAGTTGCCAGGGCAACCCTGGGCATGGCAGGGGGCTTAATGGGGGCCTGGACCCGCCCACTTCCGCTTTGGGGGCAACCAACAGTTGCCAGGGCAACCCTGGGCAAGGCAGGGGGCCTGGACCCGCCCACTTCCGCTTTGGGGGCCAGCAACAGTTGCCAGGGCAACCCTGGGCATGGCAGGGGGCTCAAGGGGGCCTGGACCCGCGAGCTTCCGCTTTGGGGGCCAGCAACAGTTGCCAGGGCAACCCTGGGCATGGCAGGGGGCTTAAGGGGGCCTGGAACCGCCCACTTCCGCTTTGGGGGCCAGCAACAGTTGCCAGGGCAACCCTGGGCATGGCAGGGGGCCTGGACCCGCCCACTTCCGCTTTGGGGGCCAGCAACAGTTGCCAGGGCAACCCTGGGCATGGCAGGGGGCTCAAGGGGGCCTGGACCCGCGAGCTTCCGCTTTGGGGGCCAGCAACAGTTGCCAGGGCAACCCTGGTCATGGCAGGGGGCTTAAGGGGGCCTGGACCCGCCCACTTCCGCTTTGGGGGCCAGCAACAGTTGCCAGGGCAACCCTGGGCATGGCAGGGGGCTTAATGGGGGCCTGGACCCGCCCTCTTCCGCTTTGGGGGCAAGCAACAGTTGCCAGGGCAACCCTGGGCAAGGCACGGGGCTTAAGGTAGACTGGACCCGCCCACTTCCGCTTTGGGGCCAGCAACAGTTGCCAGGGCAACCGTGGGCATGGCAGGGGGCTTAAGGGGGCCTGGAACCGCCCACTTCCGCTTTGGGGGCCAACAACAGTTGCCAGGGCAACCCTGGGCATGGCAGGGGGCTTAAGGGCGCCTTGATCTGCCCACTTCCGCTTTGGGGGCCAGCAACAGTTGCCAGGGCAACCCTGGGCATGGCAGGTGGCTTAAGGGGGCCTGGACCCGCCCACTTCCGCTTTGGGGGACAGCAACAGTTGCCAGGGCAACCCTGGGCATGGCAGGTGGCTTTAAAGGGGCCTGGACCCGCCCACTTCCGATTTGGGGGCCAGCAACAGTTGCCAGGGCAAACCTGGGCATGGCAGGGGGCTCACGGGGGCCTGGACCCGCCCACTTCCGCTTTGGGGGCCTGCAACAGTTGCCAGGGCAACCCTGGGCATGGCAGGGGGCTTAAGGGGGCCTGGACCCGCCCACTTCCGCTTTGGGGGCCAGCAACAGTTGCCAGGGCAACCCTGGGCATGGCAGGGGGCTTTAAGGGGGCCTGGACCCGCCCACTTCCGCTTTGGGGGCCAGCAACAGTTGCCAGGGCAACCCTTGGCATGGCAGGGGGCTTTAAGGGGGCCTGGACCCACCCACTTCCGCTTTGGGAGCCAGAAACAGTTGCCAGGGCAACCCTGGGCAAGGCAGTGGGCTTAAGGGGGCCTAGACCCGCCCACTTCCGCTTTGGGGGCCAGCAACAGTTGCCAGGGCAACCCTGGGCATGGCAGGGGGCTTTAAGGGGGCCTGAACCCGCCCACTCCCGCTTTGGGGGCCAGAAACAGTTGCCAGGGCAACCCTGGGCATGGCAGGGGGCTTTAAGGGGGCCTGGACCCGCCCACTTCCGCTTTGGGGGCCAGCAACAGTTGCCAGGGCAACCCTGGGCATGGCAGGGGGCTTTAAGGGGGCCTGGACCCGCCCACTTCCGCTTTGGGGGCCAGCAACAGTTGCCAGGGCATCCCTGGGCATGGCAGGGGGATTTTTAGGGGGCCTGAACCCGTGAACTTCCGCTTTGGGGGCCAGCAACAGTTGCTAGGGCAACCCTGGGCATGGCAGGGGGCTTAAGGGGGCCTGGACCCGCCCACTTCCGCTTTGGGGGCCAGCAACAGTTGCCAGGGCAACCCTGGGCATGGCAGGGGGCTTTAAGGGGGCCTGGACCCGCCCACTTCCGCTTTGGGGGCCAGCAACAGTTGCCAGGGCAACCCTGGGCATGGCAGGGGGCTTTAAGGGTGCCCGGACCCGCCCACTTCCGCTTTGGGGGCCAGCAACAGTTGCCAGGGCAACCCTGGGCATGGCAGGTGGCTTTAAGGGGGCCTGGACCCACCCACTTCCGCTTTGGGGGCCAGCAACAGTTGCCAGGGCAACCCTGGGCATGGCAGGGGGCTCAAGGGGGCCTGGACCCGCCCACTTCCGCTTTGGGGGCCAGCAACAGTTGCCAGGGCAACCCTGGGCATGGCAGGGGGCTCAAGGGGGCCTGGACCCGCCCACTTCCGCTTTGAGGGCCAGCAACAGTTGCCAGGGCAACCCTGGGCATGGCAGGGGGCTTAATGGGGGCCTGGACCCGCCCACTTCCGCTTTGGGGGCCAGCAACAGTTGCCAGGGCAACCCTGGGCATGGCAGGGGGCTTTAAGGGTGCCCGGACCCGCCCACTTCCGCTTTGGGGGCCAGCAACAGTTGCCAGGGCAACCCTGGGCATGGCAGGTGGCTTTAAGGGGGCCTGGACCCACCCACTTCCGCTTTGGGGGCCAGCAACAGTTGCCAGGGCAACCCTGGGCATGGCAGGGGGCTCAAGGGGGCCTGGACCCGCCCACTTCCGCTTTGGGGGCCAGCAACAGTTGCCAGGGAAACCCTGGGCATGGCAGGGGGCTCAAGGGGGCCTGGACCCGCCCACTTCCGCTTTGGGGGCCAGCAACAGTTGCCAGGGCAACCCTGGGCATGGCAGGGGGCTTAATGGGGGCCTGGACCCGCCCACTTCCGCTTTGGGGGCAAGCAACAGTTGCCAGGGCAACCCTGGGCAAGGCAGGGGGCTTAAGGGGGCCTGAACCCGCCCACTTCCGCTTTGGGGCCAGCAACAGTTGCCAGGGCAACCGTGGGCATGGCAGGGGGCTTAAGGGGGCCTGGACCCGCCCACTTCCGCTTTGGGGGCCAACAACAGTTGCCAGGGCAACCCTGGGCATGGCAGGGGGCTTAAGGGCGCCTGGATCTGCCCACTTCCGCTTTGGGGGCCAGCAACAGTTGAAAGGGCAACCCTGGGCAAGGCAGGGGGCTTAAGGGCGCCAGGACCCGCCCACTTCCGCTTTGGGGGCCAACAACAGTTGCCAGGGCAACCCTGGGCATGGCAGGTGGCTTAAGGGGGCCTGGACCCGCCCACTTCCGCTTTGGGGGCCAGCAACAGTTGCCAGGGCAACCCTGGGCATGGCAGGTGGCTTTAAAGGGGCCTGGACCCGCCCACTTCCGCTTTGGGGGCCAGCAACAGTTGCCAGGGCAAACCTGGGCATGGCAGGGGGCTCACGGGGGCCTGGACCCGCCCACTTCCGCTTTGGGGGCCTGCAACAGTTGCCAGGGCAACCCTGGGCATGGCAGGGGGCTTAAGGGGGCCTGGACCCGCCCACTTCCGCTTTGGGGGCCAGCAACAGTTGCCAGGGCAACCCTGGGCATGACAGGGGGCTTTAAGGGGGCCTGGACCCGCCCACTTCCGCTTTGGGGGCCAGCAACAGTTGCCAGGGCAACCCTGGGCATGGCAGGGGGCTTTAAGGGGGCCTGGACCCGCCCACTCCCGCTTTGGGTGCCAGAAACAGTTGCCAGGGCAACCCTGGGCATGGCAGGGGGCTTAAGGGGGCCTGGACCTGCCCACTCCCGCTTTGGGAGCCAGAAACAGTTGCCAGGGCAACCCTGGGCAAGGCAGTGGGCTTAAGGGGGCCTAGACCCGCCCACTTCCGCTTTGGGGGCCAGCAACAGTTGCCAGGGCAACCCTGGGCATGGCAGGGGGCTCAAGGGGGCCTGGACCCGCGAGCTTCCGCTTTGGGGGCCAGCAACAGTTGCCAGGGCAACCCTGGGCATGGCAGGGGGCTTAAGGGGGCCTGGACCCGCCCACTTCCGCTTTGGGGGCCAGCAACAGTTGCCAGGGCAACCCTGGGCATGGCAGGGGGCTTTAAGGGGGCCTGGACCCGCCCACTTCCGCTTTGGGGGCCAGCAACAGTTGCCAGGGCAACCCTGGGCATGGCAGGGGGCTCAAGGGGGCCTGGACCCGCGAACTTCCGCTTTGGGGGCCAGCAACAATTGCCAGGGCAACCCTGGGTATGGCAGGGGGCTTAAGGGGGCCTGGACCCGCCCACTTCCGCTTTGGGGGCCAGCAACAGTTGCCAGGGCAACCCTGGGCATGGCAGGGGGCTTTAAGGGGGCCTGGACCCGCCCACTTCCGCTTTGGGGGCCAGCAACAGTTGCCAGGGCAACCCTGGGCATGGCAGGGGGCTTTAAGGGTGCCCGGACCCGCCCACTTCCGCTTTTGGGGCCAGCAACAGTTGCCAGGGCAACCCTGGGCATGGCAGGTGGCTTTAAGGGGGCCTGGACCCGCCCACTTCCGCTTTGGGGGCCAGCAACAGTTGCCAGGGCAACCCTGGGCATGGCAGGGGGCTTTAAGGGGGCCTGGACCCGCCCACTTCCGCTTTGGGGGCCAGCAACAGTTGCCAGGGCAACCCTGGGCATGGCAGGGGGATTTAAGGGGGCCTGAACCCGCGAACTTCCGCTTTGGGGGCCAGCAACAGTTGCCAGGGCAACCCTGGGCATGGCAGGTGGCTTTAAGGGGGCCTGGACCCACCCACTTCCGCTTTGGGGGCCAGCAACAGTTGCCAGGGCAACCCTGGGCATGGCAGGGGGCTCAAGGGGGCCTGGACCCGCCCACTTCCGCTTTGGGGGCCAGCAACAGTTGCCAGGGCAACCCTGGGCATGGCAGGGGGCTCAAGGGGGCCTGGACCCGCCCACTTCCGCTTTGGGGGCCAGCAACAGTTGCCAGGGCAACCCTGGGCATGGCAGGGGGCTTAATGGGGGCCTGGACCCGCCCACTTCCGCTTTGGGGGCAAGCAACAGTTGCCAGGGCAACCCTGGGCAAGGCAGGGGGCTTAAGGGGGCCTGAACCCGCCCACTTCCGCTTTGGGGCCAGCAACAGTTGCCAGGGCAACCGTGGGCATGGCAGGGGGCTTTAAGGGGGCCTGGACCCGCCCACTTCCGCTTTGGGGGCCAGCAACAGTTGCCAGGGCAACCCTGGGCATGGCAGGGGGATTTAAGGGGGCCTGAACCCGTGAACTTCCGCTTTGGGGGCCAGCAACAGTTGCCAGGGCAACCCTGGGCATGGCAGGGGGCTTAATGGGGCCTGGACCCGCCCACTTCCGCTTTGGGGGCCAGCAACAGTTGCCAGGGCAACCCTGGGCATGGCAGGGGGCTTTAATGGGGCCTGGACCCGCCCACTTCCGCTTTGGGGGCCAGCAACAGTTGCCAGGGCAACCCTGGGCATGGCAGGGGGCTTTAAGGGTGCCCGGACCCGCCCACTTCCGCTTTGGGGGCCAGCAACAGTTGCCAGGGCAACCCTGGGCATGGCAAGTGGCTTTAAGGGGGCCTGGACCCACCCACTTCCGCTTTGGGGGCCAGCAACAGTTGCCAGGGCAACCCTGGGCATGGCAGGGGGCTCAAGGGGGCCTGGACCCGCCCACTTCCGCTTTGGGGGCCAGCAACAGTTGCCAGGGCAACCCTGGGCATGGCAGGGGGCTCAAGGGGGCCTGAACCCGCCCACTTCCGCTTTGGGGGCCAGCAACAGTTGCCAGGGCAACCCTGGGCATGGCAGGGGGCTTAATGGGGGCCTGGACCCGCCCACTTCCGCTTTGGGGGCCAACAACAGTTGCCAGGGCAACCCTGGGCATGGCAGGGGGCTTAAGGGCGCCTGGATCTGCCCACTTCCGCTTTGGGGGCCAGCAACAGTTGAAAGGGCAACCCTGGGCAAGGCAGGGGGCTTAAGGGCGCCAGGACCCGCCCACTTCCGCTTTGGGGGCCAACAACAGTTGCCAGGGCAACCCTGGGCATGGCAGGTGGCTTAAGGGGGCCTGGACCCGCCCACTTCCGCTTTGGGGGCCAGCAACAGTTGCCAGGGCAACCCTGGGCATGGCAGGTGGCTTTAAAGGGGCCTGGACCCGCCCACTTCCGCTTTGGGGGCCAGCAACAGTTGCCAGGGCAAACCTGGGCATGGCAGGGGGCTCACGGGGGCCTGGACCCGCCCACTTCCGCTTTGGGGGCCTGCAACAGTTGCCAGGGCAACCCTGGGCATGGCAGGGGGCTTAAGGGGGCCTGGACCCGCCCACTTCCGCTTTGGGGGCCAGCAACAGTTGCCAGGGCAACCCTGGGCATGACAGGGGGCTTTAAGGGGGCCTGGACCCGCCCACTTCCGCTTTGGGGGCCAGCAACAGTTGCCAGGGCAACCCTGGGCATGGCAGGGGGCTTTAAGGGGGCCTGGACCCGCCCACTCCCGCTTTGGGTGCCAGAAACAGTTGCCAGGGCAACCCTGGGCATGGCAGGGGGCTTAAGGGGGCCTGGACCTGCCCACTCCCGCTTTGGGAGCCAGAAACAGTTGCCAGGGCAACCCTGGGCAAGGCAGTGGGCTTAAGGGGGCCTAGACCCGCCCACTTCCGCTTTGGGGGCCAGCAACAGTTGCCAGGGCAACCCTGGGCATGGCAGGGGGCTCAAGGGGGCCTGGACCCGCAAACTTCCGCTTTGGGGGCCAGCAACAATTGCCAGGGCAACCCTGGGTATGGCAGGGGGCTTAAGGGGGCCTGGACCCGCCCACTTCCGCTTTGGGGGCCAGCAACAGTTGCCAGGGCAACCCTGGGCATGGCAGGGGGCTTTAAGGGGGCCTGGACCCGCCCACTTCCGCTTTGGGGGCCAGCAACAGTTGCCAGGGCAACCCTGGGCATGGCAGGGGGCTTTAAGGGTGCCCGGACCCGCCCACTTCCGCTTTTGGGGCCAGCAACAGTTGCCAGGGCAACCCTGGGCATGGCAGGTGGCTTTAAGGGGGCCTGGACCCGCCCACTTCCGCTTTGGGGGCCAGCAACAGTTGCCAGGGCAACCCTGGGCATGGCAGGGGGCTTTAAGGGGGCCTGGACCCGCCCACTTCCGCTTTGGGGGCCAGCAACAGTTGCCAGGGCAACCCTGGGCATGGCAGGGGGATTTAAGGGGGCCTGAACCCGTGAACTTCCGCTTTGGGGGCCAGCAACAGTTGCCAGGGCAACCCTGGGCATGGCAGGGGGCTTAAGGGGGCCTGGACCCGCCCACTTCCGCTTTGGGGGCCAGCAACAGTTGCCAGGGCAACCCTGGGCATGGCAGGGGGCTTTAAGGGGGCCTGGACCCGCCCACTTCCGCTTTGGGGGCCAGCAACAGTTGCCAGGGCAACCCTGGGCATGGCAGGGGGCTTTAAGGGTGCCCGGACCCGCCCACTTCCGCTTTGGGGGCCAGCAACAGTTGCCAGGGCAACCCTGGGCATGGCAGGTGGCTTTAAGGGGGCCTGGACCCACCCACTTCCGCTTTGGGGGCCAGCAACAGTTGCCAGGGCAACCCTGGGCATGGCAGGGGGCTCAAGGGGGCCTGGACCCGCCCACTTCCGCTTTGGGGGCCAGCAACAGTTGCCAGGGCAACCCTGGGCATGGCAGGGGGCTCAAGGGGGCCTGGACCCGCCCACTTCCGCTTTGGGGGCCAGCAACAGTTGCCAGGGCAACCCTGGGCATGGCAGGGGGCTTAATGGGGGCCTGGACCCGCCCACTTCCGCTTTGGGGGCAAGCAACAGTTGCCAGGGCAACCCTGGGCAAGGCAGGGGGCTTAAGGGGGCCTGAACCCGCCCACTTCCGCTTTGGGGCCAGCAACAGTTGCCAGGGCAACCGTGGGCATGGCAGGGGGCTTTAAGGGGGCCTGGACCCGCCCACTTCCGCTTTGGGGGCCAGCAACAGTTGCCAGGGCAACCCTGGGCATGGCAGGGGGATTTAAGGGGGCCTGAACCCGTGAACTTCCGCTTTGGGGGCCAGCAACAGTTGCCAGGGCAACCCTGGGCATGGCAGGGGGCTTAATGGGGCCTGGACCCGCCCACTTCCGCTTTGGGGGCCAGCAACAGTTGCCAGGGCAACCCTGGGCATGGCAGGGGGCTTTAATGGGGCCTGGACCCGCCCACTTCCGCTTTGGGGGCCAGCAACAGTTGCCAGGGCAACCCTGGGCATGGCAGGGGGCTTTAAGGGTGCCCGGACCCGCCCACTTCCGCTTTGGGGGCCAGCAACAGTTGCCAGGGCAACCCTGGGCATGGCAAGTGGCTTTAAGGGGGCCTGGACCCACCCACTTCCGCTTTGGGGGCCAGCAACAGTTGCCAGGGCAACCCTGGGCATGGCAGGGGGCTCAAGGGGGCCTGGACCCGCCCACTTCCGCTTTGGGGGCCAGCAACAGTTGCCAGGGCAACCCTGGGCATGGCAGGGGGCTCAAGGGGGCCTGAACCCGCCCACTTCCGCTTTGGGGGCCAGCAACAGTTGCCAGGGCAACCCTGGGCATGGCAGGGGGCTTAATGGGGGCCTGGACCCGCCCACTTCCGCTTTGGGGGCAAGCAACAGTTGCCAGGGCAACCCTGGGCAAGGCAGGGGGCTTAAGGGGGCCTGAACCCGCCCACTTCCGCTTTGGGGCCAGCAACAGTTGCCAGGGCAACCGTGGGCATGGCAGGGGGCTTAAGGGGGCCTGGACCCGCCCACTTCCGCTTTGGGGGCCAGCAACAGTTGCCAGGGCAACCCTGGGCATGGCAGGGGGCTTTAAGAGGGCCTGGACCCGCCCACTTCCACTTTGGGGGCCAGCAACAGTTGCCAGGGCAACCCTGGGCATGGCAGGGGGCTTTAAGGGGGCCTGGACCCGCCCACTTCCGCTTTGGGGGCCAGCAACAGTTGCCAGGGCAACCCTGGGCATGGCAGGGGGCTTAAGGGGGCCTGGACCCGCCCACTTCCGCTTTGGGGGCCAGCAACAGTTGCCAGGGCAACCCTGGGCATGGCAGGGGGCTTTAAGGGGGCCTGGACCCGCCCACTTCCGCTTTGGGGGCCAGCAACAGTTGCCAGGGCAACCCTGGGCATGGCAGGGGGCTTAAGGGGGCCTGGACCCGCCCACTTCCGCTTTGGGGGCCAGCAACAGTTGCCAGGGCAACCCTGGGCATGGCAGGGGGCTTTAAGGGGGCCTGGACCCGCCCACTTCCGCTTTGGGGGCCAGCAACAGTTGCCAGGGCAACCCTGGGCATGGCAGGGGGCTCAAGGGGGCCTGGACCCGCGAACTTCCGCTTTGGGGGCCAGCAACAGTTACCAGGGCAACCCTGGGTATGGCAGGGGGCTTAAGGGGGCCTGGACCCGCCCACTTCCGCTTTGGGGGCCAGCAACAGTTGCCAGGGCAACCCTGGGCATGGCAGGGGGCTCAAGGGGGCCTGAACCCGCCCACTTCCGCTTTGGGGGCCAGCAACAGTTGCCAGGGCAACCCTGGGCATGGCAGGGGGCTTAATGGGGGCCTGGACCCGCCCACTTCCGCTTTGGGGGCAAGCAACAGTTGCCAGGGCAACCCTGGGCAAGGCAGGGGGCTTAAGGGGGCCTGAACCCGCCAACTTCCGCTTTGGGGCCAGCAACAGTTGCCAGGGCAACCGTGGGCATGGCAGGGGGCTTAAGGGGGCCTGGACCCGCCCACTTCCGCTTTGGGGGCCAGCAACAGTTGCCAGGGCAACCCTGGGCATGGCAGGGGGCTTTAAGAGGGCCTGGACCCGCCCACTTCCGCTTTGGGGGCCAGCAACAGTTGCCAGGGCAACCCTGGGCATGGCAGGGGGCTTTAAGGGGGCCTGGACCCGCCCACTTCCGCTTTGGGGGCCAGCAACAGTTGCCAGGGCAACCCTGGGCATGGCAGGGGGCTTAAGGGGGCCTGGACCCGCCCACTTCCGCTTTGGGGGCCAGCAACAGTTGCCAGGGCAACCCTGGGCATGGCAGGGGGCTTTAAGGGGGCCTGGACCCGCCCACTTCCGCTTTGGGGGCCAGCAACAGTTGCCAGGGCAACCCTGGGCATGGCAGGGGGCTTAAGGGGGCCTGGACCCGCCCACTTCCGCTTTGGGGGCCAGCAACAGTTGCCAGGGCAACCCTGGGCATGGCAGGGGGCTTTAAGGGGGCCTGGACCCGCCCACTTCCGCTTTGGGGGCCAGCAACAGTTGCCAGGGCAACCCTGGGCATGGCAGGGGGCTCAAGGGGGCCTGGACCCGCGAACTTCCGCTTTGGGGGCCAGCAACAGTTGCCAGGGCAACCCTGGGTATGGCAGGGGGCTTAAGGGGGCCTGGACCCGCCCACTTCCGCTTTGGGGGCCAGCAACAGTTGCCAGGGCAACCCTGGGCATGGCAGGGGGCTTTAAGGGGGCCTGGACCCGCCCACTTCCGCTTTGGGGGCCAGCAACAGTTGCCAGGGCAACCCTGGGCATGGCAGGGGGCTTTAAGGGTGCCCGGACCCGCCCACTTCCGCTTTTGGGGCCAGCAACAGTTGCCAGGGCAACCCTGGGCATGGCAGGTGGCTTTAAGGGGGCCTGGACCCGCCCACTTCCGCTTTGGGGGCCAGCAACAGTTGCCAGGGCAACCCTGGGCATGGCAGGGGGCTTTAAGGGGGCCTGGACCCGCCCACTTCCGCTTTGGGGGCCAGCAACAGTTGCCAGGGCAACCCTGGGCATGGCAGGGGGATTTAAGGGGGCCTGAACCCGTGAACTTCCGCTTTGGGGGCCAGCAACAGTTGCCAGGGCAACCCTGGGCATGGCAGGGGGCTTAAGGGGGCCTGGACCCGCCCACTTCCGCTTTGGGGGCCAGCAACAGTTGCCAGGGCAACCCTGGGCATGGCAGGGGGCTTTAACGGGGCCTGGACCCGCCCACTTCCGCTTTGGGGGCCAGCAACAGTTGCCAGGGCAACCCTGGGCATGGCAGGGGGCTTTAAGGGTGCCCGGACCCGCCCACTTCCGCTTTTGGGGCCAGCAACAGTTGCCAGGGCAACCCTGGGCATGGCAGGTGGCTTTAAGGGGGCCTGGACCCGACCACTTCCGCTTTAGGGGCCAGCAACAGTTGCCAGGGCAACCCTGGGCATGGCAGGGGGCTTTAAGGGGGCCTGGACCCGCCCACTTCCGCTTTGGGGGCCAGCAACAGTTGCCAGGGCAACCCTGGGCATGGCAGGGGGATTTAAGGGGGCCTGAACCCGTGAACTTCCGCTTTGGGGGCCAGCAACAGTTGCCAGGGCAACCCTGGGCATGGCAGGGGGCTTAAGGGGGCCTGGACCCGCCCACTTCCGCTTTGGGGGCCAGCAACAGTTGCCAGGGCAACCCTGGGCATGGCAGGGGGCTTTAAGGGGGCCTGGACCCGCCCACTTCCGCTTTGGGGGCCAGCAACAGTTGCCAGGGCAACCCTGGGCATGGCAGGGGGCTTAAAGGGTGCCCGGACCCGCCCACTTCCGCTTTGGGGGCCAGCAACAGTTGCCAGGGCAACCCTGGGCATGGCAGGTGGCTTTAAGGGGGCCTGGACCCACCCACTTCCGCTTTGGGGGCCAGCAACAGTTGCCAGGGCAACCCTGGGCATGGCAGGGGGCTCAAGGGGGCCTGGACCCGCCCACTTCCGCTTTGGGGGCCAGCAACAGTTGCCAGGGCAACCCTGGGCATGGCAGGGGGCTCAAGGGGGCCTGGACCCGCCCACTTCCGCTTTGGGGGCCAGCAACAGTTGCCAGGGCAACCCTGGGCATGGCAGGGGGCTTAATGGGGGCCTGGACCCGCCCACTTCCGCTTTGGGGGCAAGCAACAGTTGCCAGGGCAACCCTGGGCAAGGCAGGGGGCTTAAGGGGGCCTGAACCCGCCCACTTCCGCTTTGGGGCCAGCAACAGTTGCCAGGGCAACCGTGGGCATGGCAGGGGGCTTTAAGGGGGCCTGGACCCGCCCACTTCCGCTTTGGGGGCCAGCAACAGTTGCCAGGGCAACCCTGGGCATGGCAGGGGGATTTAAGGGGGCCTGAACCCGTGAACTTCCGCTTTGGGGGCCAGCAACAGTTGCCAGGGCAACCCTGGGCATGGCAGGGGCTTAATGGGGCCTGGACCCGCCCACTTCCGCTTTGGGGGCCAGCAACAGTTGCCAGGGCAACCCTGGGCATGGCAGGGGGCTTTAAGGGGGCCTGGACCCGCCCACTTCCGCTTTGGGGGCCAGCAACAGTTGCCAGGGCAACCCTGGGCATGGCAGGGGGCTTTAAGGGTGCCCGGACCCGCCCACTTCCGCTTTGGGGGCCAGCAACAGTTGCCAGGGCAACCCTGGGCATGGCAGGGGGCTTTAAGGGTGCCCGGACCCGCCCACTTCCGCTTTGGGGGCAAGCAACAGTTGCCAGGGCAACCCTGGGCAAGGCAGGGGGCTTAAGGGGGCCTGAACCCGCCAACTTCCGCTTTGGGGCCAGCAACAGTTGCCAGGGCAACCGTGGGCATGGCAGGGGGCTTAAGGGGGCCTGGACCCGCCCACTTTCGCTTTGGGGGCCAGCAACAGTTGCCAGGGCAACCCTGGGCATGGCAGGGGGCTTTAAGAGGGCCTGGACCCGCCCACTTCCGCTTTGGGGGCCAGCAACAGTTGCCAGGGCAACCCTGGGCATGGCAGGGGGCTTTAAGGGGGCCTGGACCCGCCCACTTCCGCTTTGGGGGCCAGCAACAGTTGCCAGGGCAACCCTGGGCATGGCAGGGGGCTTAAGGGGGCCTGGACCCGCCCACTTCCGCTTTGGGGGCCAGCAACAGTTGCCAGGGCAACCCTGGGCATGGCAGGGGGCTTTAAGGGGGCCTGGACCCGCCCACTTCCGCTTTGGGGGCCAGCAACAGTTGCCAGGGCAACCCTGGGCATGGCAGGGGGCTTAAGGGGGCCTGGACCCGCCCACTTCCGCTTTGGGGGCCAGCAACAGTTGCCAGGGCAACCCTGGGCATGGCAGGGGGCTTTAAGGGGGCCTGGACCCGCCCACTTCCGCTTTGGGGGCCAGCAACAGTTGCCAGGGCAACCCTGGGCATGGCAGGGGGCTCAAGGGGGCCTGGACCCGCGAACTTCCGCTTTGGGGGCCAGCAACAGTTGCCAGGGCAACCCTGGGTATGGCAGGGGGCTTAAGGGGGCCTGGACCCGCCCACTTCCGCTTTGTGGGCCAGCAACAGTTGCCAGGGCAACCCTGGGCATGGCAGGGGGCTTTAAGGGGGCCTGGACCCGCCCACTTCCGCTTTGGGGGCCAGCAACAGTTGCCAGGGCAACCCTGGGCATGGCAGGGGGCTTTAAGGGTGCCCGGACCCGCCCACTTCCGCTTTTGGGGCCAGCAACAGTTGCCAGGGCAACCCTGGGCATGGCAGGTGGCTTTAAGGGGGCCTGGACCCGCCCACTTCCGCTTTGGGGGCCAGCAACAGTTGCCAGGGCAACCCTGGGCATGGCAGGGGGCTTTAAGGGGGCCTGGACCCGCCCACTTCCGCTTTGGGGGCCAGCAACAGTTGCCAGGGCAACCCTGGGCATGGCAGGGGGATTTAAGGGGGCCTGAACCCGTGAACTTCCGCTTTGGGGGCCAGCAACAGTTGCCAGGGCAACCCTGGGCATGGCAGGGGGCTTAAGGGGGCCTGGACCCGCCCACTTCCGCTTTGGGGGCCAGCAACAGTTGCCAGGGCAACCCTGGGCATGGCAGGGGGCTTTAACGGGGCCTGGACCCGCCCACTTCCGCTTTGGGGGCCAGCAACAGTTGCCAGGGCAACCCTGGGCATGGCAGGGGGCTTTAAGGGTGCCCGGACCCGCCCACTTCCGCTTTTGGGGCCAGCAACAGTTGCCAGGGCAACCCTGGGCATGGCAGGTGGCTTTAAGGGGGCCTGGACCCGACCACTTCCGCTTTGGGGGCCAGCAACAGTTGCCAGGGCAACCCTGGGCATGGCAGGGGGCTTTAAGGGGGCCTGGACCCGCCCACTTCCGCTTTGGGGGCCAGCAACAGTTGCCAGGGCAACCCTGGGCATGGCAGGGGGATTTAAGGGGGCCTGAACCCGTGAACTTCCGCTTTGGGGGCCAGCAACAGTTGCCAGGGCAACCCTGGGCATGGCAGGGGGCTTAAGGGGGCCTGGACCCGCCCACTTCCGCTTTGGGGGCCAGCAACAGTTGCCAGGGCAACCCTGGGCATGGCAGGGGGCTTTAAGGGGGCCTGGACCCGCCCACTTCCGCTTTGGGGGCCAGCAACAGTTGCCAGGGCAACCCTGGGCATGGCAGGGGGCTTAAAGGGTGCCCGGACCCGCCCACTTCCGCTTTGGGGGCCAGCAACAGTTGCCAGGGCAACCCTGGGCATGGCAGGTGGCTTTAAGGGGGCCTGGACCCACCCACTTCCGCTTTGGGGGCCAGCAACAGTTGCCAGGGCAACCCTGGGCATGGCAGGGGGCTCAAGGGGGCCTGGACCCGCCCACTTCCGCTTTGGGGGCCAGCAACAGTTGCCAGGGCAACCCTGGGCATGGCAGGGGGCTCAAGGGGGCCTGGACCCGCCCACTTCCGCTTTGGGGGCCAGCAACAGTTGCCAGGGCAACCCTGGGCATGGCAGGGGGCTTAATGGGGGCCTGGACCCGCCCACTTCCGCTTTGGGGGCAAGCAACAGTTGCCAGGGCAACCCTGGGCAAGGCAGGGGGCTTAAGGGGGCCTGAACCCGCCCACTTCCGCTTTGGGGCCAGCAACAGTTGCCAGGGCAACCGTGGGCATGGCAGGGGGCTTTAAGGGGGCCTGGACCCGCCCACTTCCGCTTTGGGGGCCAGCAACAGTTGCCAGGGCAACCCTGGGCATGGCAGGGGGATTTAAGGGGGCCTGAACCCGTGAACTTCCGCTTTGGGGGCCAGCAACAGTTGCCAGGGCAACCCTGGGCATGGCAGGGGCTTAATGGGGCCTGGACCCGCCCACTTCCGCTTTGGGGGCCAGCAACAGTTGCCAGGGCAACCCTGGGCATGGCAGGGGGCTTTAAGGGGGCCTGGACCCGCCCACTTCCGCTTTGGGGGCCAGCAACAGTTGCCAGGGCAACCCTGGGCATGGCAGGGGGCTTTAAGGGTGCCCGGACCCGCCCACTTCCGCTTTGGGGGCCAGCAACAGTTGCCAGGGCAACCCTGGGCATGGCAGGTGGCTTTAAGGGGGCCTGGACCCACCCACTTCCGCTTTGGGGGCCAGCAACAGTTGCCAGGGCAACCCTGGGCATGGCAGGGGGCTCAAGGGGGCCTGGACCCGCCCACTTCCGCTTTGGGGGCCAGCAACAGTTGCCAGGGCAACCCTGGGCATGGCAGGGGGCTCAAGGGTGCCTGAACCCGCCCACTTCCGCTTTGGGGGCCAGCAACAGTTGCCAGGGCAACCCTGGGCATGGCAGGGGGCTTAATGGGGGCCTGGACCCGCCCACTTCCGCTTTGGGGGCAAGCAACAGTTGCCAGGGCAACCCTGGGCAAGGCAGGGGGCTTAAGGGGGCCTGAACCCGCCCACTTCCGCTTTGGGGCCAGCAACAGTTGCCAGGGCAACCGTGGGCATGGCAGGGGGCTTAAGGGGGCATGGACCCGCCCACTTCCGCTTTGGGGGCCAGCAACAGTTGCCAGGGCAACCCTGGGCATGGCAGGGGGCTTTAAGGGGGCCTGGACCCGCCCACTTCCGCTTTGGGGGCCAGCAACAGTTGCCAGGGCAACCCTGGGCATGGCAGGGGGCTTTAAGGGGACCTGGACCCGCCCACTTCCGCTTTGGGGGCCAGCAACAGTTGCCAGGGCAACCCTGGGCATGGCAGGGGGCTTAAGGGGGCCTGGACCCGCCCACTTCCGCTTTGGGGGCCAGCAACAGTTGCCAGGGCAACCCTGGGCATGGCAGGGGGCTTTAAGGGGGCCTGGACCCGCCCACTTCCGCTTTGGGGGCCAGCAACAGTTGCCAGGGCAACCCTGGGCATGGCAGGGGGCTTTAAGGGGGCCTGGACCCGCCCACTTCCGCTTTGGGGGCCAGCAACAGTTGCCAGGGCAACCCTGGGCATGGCAGGGGGCTCAAGGGGGCCTGGACCCGCGAACTTCCGCTTTGGGGGCCAGCAACAGTTGCCAGGGCAACCCTGAGCATGGCAGGGGGCTTAAGGGGGCCTGGACCCGCCCACTTCCGCTTTGGGGGCCAGCAACAGTTGCCAGGGCAACCCTGGGCATGGCAGGGGGCTTTAAGGGGGCCTGGACCCGCCCACTTCCGCTTTGGGGGCCAGCAACAGTTGCAAGGGCAACCCTGGGCATGGCAGGGGGCTTTAAGAGTGCCCGGACCCGCCCACTTCCGCTTTTGGGGCCAGCAACAGTTGCCAGGGCAACCCTGGGCATGGCAGGTGGCTTTAAGGGGGCCCGGACCCGCCCACTTCCGCTTTGGGGGCCAGCAACAGTTGCCAGGGCAACCCTGGGCATGGCAGGGGGCTTTAAGGGGGCCTGGACCCGCCCACTTCCGCTTTGGGGGCCAGCAACAGTTGCCAGGGCAACCCTGGGCATGGCAGGGGGATTTAAGGGGGCCTGAACCCGTGAACTTCCGCTTTGGGGGCCAGCAACAGTTGCCAGGGCAACCCTGGGCATGGCAGGGGGCTTAAGGGGGCCTGGACCCGCCCACTTCCGCTTTAGGGGCCAGCAACAGTTGCCAGGGCAACCCTGGGCATGGCAGGGGGCTTTAAGGGGGCCTGGACCCGCCCACTTCCGCTTTGGGGGCCAGCAACAGTTGCCAGGGCAACCCTGGGCATGGCAGGGGGCTTTAAGGGTGCCCGGACCCGCCCACTTCCGCTTTGGGGGCCAGCAACAGTTGCCAGGGCAACCCTGGGCATGGCAGGTGGCTTTAAGGTGGCCTGGACCCACCCACTTCCGCTTTGGGGGCCAGCAACAGTTGCCAGGGCAACCCTGGGCATGGCAGGGGGCTCAAGGGGGCCTGGACCCGCCCACTTCCGCTTTGGGGGCCAGCAACAGTTGCCAGGGCAACCCTGGGCATGGCAGGGGGCTCAAGGGGGCCTGGACCCGCCCACTTCCGCTTTGGGGGCCAGCAACAGTTGCCAGGGCAACCCTGGGCATGGCAGGGGGCTTAATGGGGGCCTGGACCCGCCCACTTCCGCTTTGGGGGCAAGCAACAGTTGCCAGGGCAACCCTGGGCAAGGCAGGGGGCTTAAGGGGGCCTGAACCCGCCCACTTCCGCTTTGGGGCCAGCAACAGTTGCCAGGGCAACCGTGGGCATGGCAGGGGGCTTTAAGGGGGCCTGGACCCGCCCACTTCCGCTTTGGGGGCCAGCAACAGTTGCCAGGGCAACCCTGGGCATGGCAGGGGGATTTAAGGGGGCCTGAACCCGTGAACTTCCGCTTTGGGGGCCAGCAACAGTTGCCAGGGCAACCCTGGGCATGGCAGGGGGCTTAATGGGGCCTGGACCCGCCCACTTCCGCTTTGGGGGCCAGCAACAGTTGCCAGGGCAACCCTGGGCATGGCAGGGGGCTTTAAGGGGGCCTGGACCCGCCCACTTCCGCTTTGGGGGCCAGCAACAGTTGCCAGGGCAACCCTGGGCATGGCAGGGGGCTTTAAGGGTGCCCGGACCCGCCCACTTCCGCTTTGGGGGCCAGCAACAGTTGCCAGGGCAACCCTGGGCATGGCAGGTGGCTTTAAGGGGGCCTGGACCCACCCACTTCCGCTTTGGGGGCCAGCAACAGTTGCCAGGGCAACCCTGGGCATGGCAGGGGGCTCAAGGGGGCCTGGACCCGCCCACTTCCGCTTTGGGGGCCAGCAACAGTTGCCAGGGCAACCCTGGGCATGGCAGGGGGCTCAAGGGGGCCTGAACCCGCCCACTTCCGCTTTGGGGGCCAGCAACAGTTGCCAGGGCAACCCTGGGCATGGCAGGGGGCTTAATGGGGGCCTGGACCCGCCCACTTCCGCTTTGGGGGCAAGCAACAGTTGCCAGGGCAACCCTGGGCAAGGCAGGGGGCTTAAGGGGGCCTGAACCCGCCCACTTCCGCTTTGGGGCCAGCAACAGTTGCCAGGGCAACCGTGGGCATGGCAGGGGGCTTAAGGGGGCCTGGACCCGCCCACTTCCGCTTTGGGGGCCAACAACAGTTGCCAGGGCAACCCTGGGCATGGCAGGGGGCTTAAGGGCGCCTGGATCTGCCCACTTCCGCTTTGGGGGCCAGCAACAGTTGAAAGGGCAACCCTGGGCAAGGCAGGGGGCTTAAGGGCGCCAGGACCCGCCCACTTCCGCTTTGGGGGCCAACAACAGTTGCCAGGGCAACCCTGGGCATGGCAGGTGGCTTAAGGGGGCCTGGACCCGCCCACTTCCGCTTTGGGGGCCAGCAACAGTTGCCAGGGCAACCCTGGGCATGGCAGGTGGCTTTAAAGGGGCCTGGACCCGCCCACTTCCGCTTTGGGGGCCAGCAACAGTTGCCAGGGCAAACCTGGGCATGGCAGGGGGCTCACGGGGGCCTGGACCCGCCCACTTCCGCTTTGGGGGCCTGCAACAGTTGCCAGGGCAACCCTGGGCATGGCAGGGGGCTTAAGGGGGCCTGGACCCGCCCACTTCCGCTTTGGGGGCCAGCAACAGTTGCCAGGGCAACCCTGGGCATGGCAGGGGGCTTTAAGGGGGCCTGGACCCGCCCACTCCCGCTTTGGGTGCCAGAAACAGTTGCCAGGGCAACCCTGGGCATGGCAGGGGGCTTAAGGGGGCCTGGACCTGCCCACTTCCGCTTTGGGAGCCAGAAACAGTTGCCAGGGCAACCCTGGGCAAGGCAGTGGGCTTAAGGGGGCCTAGACCCGCCCACTTCCGCTTTGGGGGCCAGCAACAGTTGCCAGGGCAACCCTGGGCATGGCAGGGGGCTCAAGGGGGCCTGGACCCGCGAGCTTCCGCTTTGGGGGCCAGCAACAGTTGCCAGGGCAACCCTGGGCATGGCAGGGGGCTTAAGGGGGCCTGGACCCGCCCACTTCCGCTTTGGGGGCCAGCAACAGTTGCCAGGGCAACCCTGGGCATGGCAGGGGGCTTTAAGGGGGCCTGGACCCGCCCACTTCCGCTTTGGGGGCCAGCAACAGTTGCCAGGGCAACCCTGGGCATGGCAGGGGGCTTTAAGGGGGCCTAGACCCGCCCACTTCCGCTTTGGGGGCCAGCAACAGTTGCCAGGGCAACCCTGGGCATGGCAGGGGGCTTTAAGGGGGCCTGGACCCGCCCACTTCCGCTTTGGGGGCCAGCAACAGTTGCCAGGGCAACCCTGGGCATGGCAGGGGGCTCAAGGGGGCCTGGACCCGCGAACTTCCGCTTTGGGGGCCAGCAACAGTTGCCAGGGCAACTCTGGGAATGGCAGGGGGCTTAAGGGGGCCTGGACCCGCCCATTTCCGCTTTGGGGGCCAGCAACAGTTGCCAGGGCAACCCTGGGCATGGCAGGGGGCTTTAAGGGGGCCTGGACCCGCCCACTTCCGCTTTGGGGGCCAGCAACAGTTGCCAGGGCAACCCTGGGCATGGCAGGGGGCTTTAAGGGTGCCCGGACCCGCCCACTTCCGCTTTTGGGGCCAGCAACAGTTGCCAGGGCAACCCTGGGCATGGCAGGTGGCTTTAAGGGGGCCTGGACCCGCCCACTTCCGCTTTGGGGGCCAGCTACAGTTGCCAGGGCAACCCTGGGCATGGCAGGGGGCTCAAGGGGGCCTGGACCCGCCCACTTCCGCTTTGGGGGCCAGCAACAGTTGCCAGGGCAACCCTGGGCATGGCAGGGGGCCTGGACCCGCCCACTTCCGCTTTGGGGGCCAGCAAAAGTTGCCAGGGCAACCCTGGGCATGGCAGGGGGCTCAAGGGGGCCTGGACCCGCGAACTTCCGCTTTGGGGGCCAGCAACAGTTGCCAGGGCAACTCTGGGCATGGCAGGGGGCTCAAGGGGGCCTGGACCCGCCCACTTCCGCTTTGGGGGCCAGCAACAGTTGCCAGGGCAACCCTGGGCATGGCAGGGGGCTTTAAGGGGGCCTGAACCCGCCCACTCCCGCTTTGGGGGCCAGAAACAGTTGCCAGGGCAACCCTGGGCATGGCAGGGGGCTTTAAGGGGGCCTGGACCCGCCCACTTCCGCTTTGGGGGCCAGCAACAGTTGCCAGGGCAACCCTGGCATGGGCAGGGGGCTTTAAGGGGCCTGGACCCGCCCACTTCCGCTTTGGGGGCCAGCAACAGTTGCCAGGGCAACCCTGGGCATGGCAGGGGGATTTAAGGGGGCCTGAACCCGTGAACTTCCGCTTTGGGGGCCAGCAACAGTTGCCAGGGCAACCCTGGGCATGGCAGGGGGCTTAAGGGGGCCTGGACCCGCCCACTTCCGCTTTGGGGGCCAGCAACAGTTGCCAGGGCAACCCTGGGCATGGCAGGGGGCTTTAAGGGGGCCTGGACCCGCCCACTTCCGCTTTGAGGGCCAGCAACAGTTGCCAGGGCAACCCTGGGCATGGCAGGGGGCTTTAAGGGTGCCCGGACCCGCCCACTTCCGCTTTGGGGCCAGCAACAGTTGCCAGGGCAACCCTGGGCATGGCAGGTGGCTTTAAGGGGGCCTGGACCCACCCAATTCCGCTTTAGGGGCCAGCAACAGTTGCCAGGGCAACCCTGGGCATGGCAGGGGGCTCAAGGGGGCCTGGACCCACCCACTTCCGCTTTGGGGGCCAGCAACAGTTGCCAGGGCAACCCTGGGCATGGCAGGGGGCTCAAGGGGGCCTGGACCCGCCCACTTCCGCTTTGGGGGCCAGCAACAGTTGCCAGGGCAACCCTGGGCATGGCAGGGGGCTTAATGGGGGCCTGGACCCGCCCACTTCCGCTTTGGGGGCAAGCAACAGTTGCCAGGGCAACCCTGGGCAAGGCAGGGGGCTTAAGGGGGCCTGAACCCGCCCACTTCCGCTTTGGGGCCAGCAACAGTTGCCAGGGCAACCGTGGACATGGCAGGGGGCTTAAGGGGGCCTGGACCCGCCCACTTCCGCTTTGGGGGCCAACAACAGTTGCCAGGGCAACCCTGGGCATGGCAGGGGGCTTAAGGGCGCCTGGATCTGCCCACTTCCGCTTTGGGGGCCAGCAGCAGTTGCCAGGGCAACCCTGGGCATGGCAGGTGGCTTAAGGGGGCCTGGACCCGCCCACTTCCGCTTTGGGGGCCAGCAACAGTTGCCAGGGCAACCCTGGGCATGGCAGGGGGCTTTAGGGGGGCCTGGACCCGCTCACTTCCGCTTTGGGGGCCAGCAACAGTTGCCAGGGCAACCCTGGGCATGGCAGGGGGATTTAAGGGGGCCTGAACCCGTGAACTTCCGCTTTGGGGGCCAGCAACAGTTGCCAGGGCAACCCTGGGCATGGCAGGGGGCTTAAGGGGGCCTGGACCCGCCCACTTCCGCTTTGGGGGCCAGCAACAGTTGCCAGGGCAACCCTGGGCATGGCAGGGGGCTTTAAGGGGGCCTGGACCCGCCCACTTCCGCTTTGGGGGCCAGCAACAGTTGCCAGGGCAACCCTGGGCATGGCAGGGGGCTTTAAGGGTGCCCGGACCCGCCCACTTCCGCTTTGGGGGCCAGCAACAGTTGCCAGGGCAACCCTGGGCATGGCAGGTGGCTTTAAGGGGGCCTGGACCCGCCCACTTCCGCTTTGGGGGCCAGCAACAGTTGCCAGGGCAACCCTGGGCATGGCAGGGGGCTCAAGGGGGCCTGGACCCGCCCACTTCCGCTTTAAGGGCCAGCAACAGTTGCCAGGGCAACCCTGGGCATGGCAGGGGGCTCAAGGGGGCCTGGACCCGCCCACTTCCGCTTTGGGGGCCAGCAACAGTTGCCAGGGCAACCCTGGGCATGGCAGGGGGCTTAATGGGGGCCTGGACCCGCCCACTTCCGCTTTGGGGGCAAGCAACAGTTGCCAGGGCAACCCTGGGCAAGGCAGGGGGCTTAAGGGGGCCTGAACCCGCCCACTTCCGCTTTGGGGCCAGCAACAGTTGCCAGGGCAACCGTGGGCATGGCAGGGGGCTTAAGGGGGCCTGGACCCGCCCACTTCCGCTTTGGGGGCCAACAACAGTTGCCAGGGCAACCCTGGGCATGGCAGGGGGCTTAAGGGCGCCTGGATCTGCCCACTTCCGCTTTGGGGGCCAGCAACAGTTGCCAGGGCAAACCTGGGCATGGCAGGGGGCTCACGGGGGCCTGGACCCGCCCACTTCCGCTTTGGGGGCCTGCAACAGTTGCCAGGGCAACCCTGGGCATGGCAGGGGGCTTAAGGGGGCCTGGACCCGCCCACTTCTGCTTTGGGGGCCAGCAACAGTTGCCAGGGCAACCCTGGGCATGGCAGGGGGCTTTAAGGGGGCCTGGACTCGCCCACTTCCGCTTTGGGGGCCAGCAACAGTTGCCAGGGCAACCCTTGGCATGGCAGGGGGCTTTAAGGGGGCCTGGACCCACCCACTTCCGCTTTGGGAGCCAGAAACAGTTGCCAGGGCAACCCTGGGCATGGCAGGGGGCTTAAGGGGGCATGGACCCGCCCACTTCCGCTTTGGGGGCCAGCAACAGTTGCCAGGGCAACCTTGTGCATGGCAGGGGGCTTAAGGGGGCCTGGACCCGCCCACTTCCGCTTTGGGGGCCAGCAACAGTTGCCAGGGCAACCCTGGGCATGGCAGGGGGCTTTAAGGGGGCCTGGACCCGCCCACTTCCGCTTTGGGGGCCAGCAACAGTTGCCAGGGCAACCCTGGGCATGGCAGGGGGCTCAAGGGGGCCTGGACCCGCGAGCTTCAGCTTTGGGGGCCAGCAACAGTTGCCAGGGCAACCCTGGGCATGGCAGGGGGCTTAAGGGTGCCTGGACCCGCCCACTTCCGCTTTGGGGGCCAGCAACAGTTGCCAGGGCAAACCTGGGCATGGCAGGGGGCTCACGGGGGCCTGGACCCGCCCACTTCCGCTTTGGGGGCAAGCAACAGTTGCCAGGGCAACCTGGGCAAGGCAGGGGGCTTAAGGGGGCCTGGACCCGCCCACTTCCGCTTTGGGGCCAGCAACAGTTGCCAGGGCAACCGTGGGCATGGCAGGGGGCTTAAGGGGGCCTGGACCCGCCCACTTCCGCTTTGGGGCCACAACAGTTGCCAGGGCAACCCTGGGCATGGCAGGGGTCTTAAGGGCGCCTGGATCTGCCCACTTCCGCTTTGGGGGCCAGCAACAGTTGCCAGGGCAACCCTGGGCATGGCAGGTGGCTTAAGGGGGCCTGGACCCCGCCCACTTCCGCTTTGGGGGCCAGAAACAGTTGCCAGGGCAACCCTGATCATGGCAAGGGGCTTAAGGGGGCCTGGACCCGCCCACTTCCGCTTTGGGGGCCAGCAACAGTTGCCAGGGCAACCCTGGGCATGGCAGGGGGCTTTAAGGGGGCCTGGACCCGCCCACTTCCGCTTTGGGGGCCAGCAACAGTTGCCAGGGCAACCCTGGGCATGGCAGGGGGCTTAAGGGCGCCTGGACCCGCCCACTTCCGCTTTGGGGGCCAGCAACAGTTGCCAGGGCAACCCAGGGCATGGCAGGGGGCTTAAAGGCGCCAGGCCCCGCCCACTTCCGCTTTGGGGGCCAGCAACAGTTGCAAGGGCAACCCTGGGCATGGCAGGGGACTTAAGGGCGCCAGGACCCGCCCACTTCCGCTTTGGGGGCCAGCAACAGTTGCCAGGGCAAACCAGGGCAAGGCAGGAGGCTTAAGGGCGCCTGGACCCGCCCACTTCCGCTTTGGGGGCCAGCAACAGTTGCCAGGGCAATCCTGGGCAAGGCAGGGGGCTTAAGGCGCCTGGACCCGCCCACTTCCGCTTTGGGGGCCAGCAACAGTTGCCAGGGCAACCCAGGGCATGGCAGGGGCTTAATGGCGATAGGCCCCGCCCACTTCCGCTTTGGGGGCCAGCAACAGTTGCCAGGGCAAACCTGGGCATGGCAAGGGGCTCACGGGGGCCTGGACCCGCCCACTTTCGCTTTGGGGGCCTGCAACAGATGCCAGGGCAACCCTGGGCATGGCAGGGGGCTCAAGGGGGCCTGGACCCGCCCACTTCCGCTTTGGGGGCCAGTAACAGTTGCCAGGGCAACCTTGGGCATGGCAGGGGGCTTAAGGGGGCCTGGACCCGCCCACTTCCGCTTTGGGGGCCAGCAACAGTTGACAGGGCAACCCTGGGCATGGCAGGGGGCTTAAGGGGGCCTGGACCCGCCCACTTCCGCTTTGGGGGCCAGAAACAGTTGCCAGGGCAACCCTGATCATGGCAAGGGGCTTAAGGGGGCCTGGACCCGCCCACTTCCGCTTTGGGGGCCAGCAACAGTTGCCAGGGCAACCCTGGGCATGGCAGGGGGCTTTAAGGGGGCCTGGACCCGCCCACTTCCGCTTTGGGGGCCAGCAACAGTTGCCAGGGCAACCCTGGGCATGGCAGGGGGCTTAAGGGCGCCTGGACCCGCCCACTTCCGCTTTGGGGGCCAGCAACAGTTGCCAGGGCAACCCAGGGCATGGCAGGGGGCTTAAAGGCGCCAGGCCCCGCCCACTTCCGCTTTGGGGGCCAGCAACAGTTGCAAGGGCAACCCTGGGCATGGCAGGGGACTTAAGGGCGCCAGGACCTGCCCACTTCCGCTTTGGGGGCCAGCAACAGTTGCCAGGGCAAACCAGGGCAAGGCAGGAGGCTTAAGGGCGCCTGGACCCGCCCACTTACGCTTTGGGGGCCAGCAACAGTTTGCCAGGGCAATCCTGGGCAAGGCAGGGGCTTAAGGGCGCCTGGACCCGCCCACTTCCGCTTTGGGGGCCAGCAACAGTTGCCAGGGCAACCCTGGGCATGGCAGGGGGCTCAAGGGGGCCTGGACCCGCCAACTTCCGCTTTGGGGGCCAGTAACAGTTGACAGGGCAACCCTGGGCATGGCAGGGGGCTTAAGGGGGCCTGGACCCGCCCACTTCCGCTTTGGGGGCCAGAAACAGTTGCCAGGGCAACCCTGATCATGGCAAGGGGCTTAAGGGGGCCTGGACCCGCCCACTTCCGCTTTGGGGGCCAGCAACAGTTGCCAGGGCAACCCTTTTCATGGCAGGGGGCTTTAAGGGGGCCTGGACCCGCCCACTTCCGCTTTGGGGGCCAGCAACAGTTGCCAGGGCAACCCTGGGCATGGCAGGGGGCTTAAGGGCGCCTGGACCCGCCCACTTCCGCTTTGGGGGCCAGCAACAGTTGCAAGGGCAACCCTGGGCATGGCAGGGGACTTAAGGGCGCCAGGACCCGCCCACTTCCGCTTTGGGGGCCAGCAACAGTTGCCAGGGCAAACCAGGGCAAGGCAGGAGGCTTAAGGGCGCCTGGACCCGCCCACTTCCGCTTTGGGGGCCAGCAACAGTTGCCAGGGCAATCCTGGGCAAGGCAGGGGGCTTAAGGGCGCCTGGACCCGCCCACTTCCGCTTTGGGGGCCAGCAACAGTTGCCAGGGCAACCCAGGGCATGGCAGGGGCTTAATGGCGATAGGCCCCGCCCACTTCCGCTTTGGGGGCCAGCAACAGTTGCCAGGGCAAACCTGGGCATGGCAGGGGGCTCACGGGGGCCTGGACCCGCCCACTTTCGCTTTGGGGGCCTGCAACAGTTGCCAGGGCAACCCTGGGCATGGCAGGGGGCTCAAGGGGGCCTGGACCCGCCCACTTCCGCTTTGGGGGCCAGTAACAGTTGCCAGGGCAACCTTGGGCATGGCAGGGGGCTTAAGGGGGCCTGGACCCGCCCACATCCGCTTTGGGGGCCAGCAACAGTTGACAGGGCAACCCTGGGCATGACAGGGGGCTTAAGTGGGCCTGGACCCGCCCACTTCCGCTTTGGGGGCCAGAAACAGTTGCCAGGGCAACCCTGGGCATGGCAGGGGGCTTTAAGGGGGCCTGGACCCGCCCACTTCCGCTTTGGGGGCCAGCAACAGTTGCCAGGGCAACCCTGGGCATGGCAGGGGGCTTAAGGGCGCCTGGACCCGCCCACTTCCGCTTTGGGGGCCAGCAACAGTTGCCAGGGCAACCCAGGGCATGGCAGGGGGCTTAAAGGCGCCAGGCCCCGCCCACTTCCGCTTTGGGGGCCAGCAACAGTTGCAAGGGCAACCCTGGGCATGGCAGGGGACTTAAGGGCGCCAGGACCCGCCCACTTCCGCTTTGGGGGCCAGCAACAGTTGCCAGGGCAAACCAGGGCAAGGCAGGAGGCTTAAGGGCGCCTGGACCCGCCCACTTCCGCTTTGGGGGCCAGCAACAGTTGCCAGGGCAATCCTGGGCAAGGCAGGGGGCTTAAGGGCGCCTGGACCCGCCCACTTCCGCTTTGGGGGCCAGCAACAGTTGCCAGGGCAACCCAGGGCATGGCAGGGGCTTAATGGCGATAGGCCCCGGCCATTTTCGCTTTGGGGGACAGCAACAGTTGCCAAGGCAACCCTGGGCATACCAGAGGGCTTAAGGGCGCCTGGACCCGCCCACTTCCGCTTTGGGGGCCAGCAACAGTTGCCAGGGCAACCCTGGGCAAGACTGGGGGCTTAAGGGCGCCAGGACCCGCCCACTTCCGCTTTGGGGGCCAGCAACAGTTGCCAGGGCAACCCTTGGCATGGCAGGTAGCTTAAGGGCGCCTGGACCTGCCCACTTCCGCTTTGGGGGCCAGCAACAGTTGCCAGGGCAACCCTGGGCATGGCAGGGGTCTTAAGGGCACCTGTACCCGCCCACTTCCGCTTTGGGGGCCAGCAACAGTTGCCAGGGCAACCCAGGGCATGGCAGGGGGCTTAAAGGCGCCAGGCCCCGCCCACTTCCGCTTTGGGGGCCAGCAACAGTTGCAAGGGCAACCCTGGGCATGGCAGGGGATTTAAGGGCGCCAGGACCCGCCCACTTCCGCTTTGGGGGCCAGCAACAGTTGCCAGGGCAATCCTGGGCAAGGCAGGGGGATTAAGGGCGCCTGGACCCGCCCACTTCCGCTTTGGGGGCCAGCAACAGTTGCCAGGGCAACCCTGGGCATGGCAGGGGGCTTAAGGGCGCCAGGACCCGCCCACTTCCGCTTTGGGGGCCAGCAACAGTTGCCAGGGCAATCCTGGGCAAGGCAGGGGGATTAAGGGCGCCTGGACCCGCCCACTTCCGCTTTGGGGGCCAGCAACAGTTGCCCGGATAACCCTGGGCATGGCAGGGGGCTTAAGGGCGCCTGGACCCGCCCACTTCCGCTTTGGGGGCCAGCAACAGTTGCCAGGGCAACCCTGGGCATGGCAGGGGGCTTTAAGGGGGCCTGGACCCGCCCACTTCCGCTTTGGGGGCCAGCAACAGTTGCCAGGGCAACCCTGGGCATGGCAGGGGGATTTAAGGGGGCCTGAACCCGTGAACTTCCGCTTTGGGGGCCAGCAACAGTTGCCAGGGCAACCCTGGGCATGGCAGGGGGCTTAAGGGGGCCTGGACCCGCCCACTTCCGCTTTGGGGGCCAGCAACAGTTGCCAGGGCAACCCTGGGCATGGCAGGGGGCTTTAAGGGGGCCTGGACCCGCCCACTTCCGCTTTGAGGGCCAGCAACAGTTGCCAGGGCAACCCTGGGCATGGCAGGGGGCTTTAAGGGTGCCCGGACCCGCCCACTTCCGCTTTGGGGGCCAGCAACAGTTGCCAGGGCAACCCTGGGCATGGCAGGTGGCTTTAAGGGGGCCTGGACCCACCCAATTCCGCTTTAGGGGCCAGCAACAGTTGCCAGGGCAACCCTGGGCATGGCAGGGGGCTCAAGGGGGCCTGGACCCACCCACTTCCGCTTTGGGGGCCAGCAACAGTTGCCAGGGCAACCCTGGGCATGGCAGGGGGCTCAAGGGGGCCTGGACCCGCCCACTTCCGCTTTGGGGGCCAGCAACAGTTGCCAGGGCAACCCTGGGCATGGCAGGGGGCTTAATGGGGGCCTGGACCCGCCCACTTCCGCTTTGGGGGCAAGCAACAGTTGCCAGGGCAACCCTGGGCAAGGCAGGGGGCTTAAGGGGGCCTGAACCCGCCCACTTCCGCTTTGGGGCCAGCAACAGTTGCCAGGGCAACCGTGGACATGGCAGGGGGCTTAAGGGGGCCTGGACCCGCCCACTTCCGCTTTGGGGGCCAACAACAGTTGCCAGGGCAACCCTGGGCATGGCAGGGGGCTTAAGGGCGCCTGGATCTGCCCACTTCCGCTTTGGGGGCCAGCAGCAGTTGCCAGGGCAACCCTGGGCATGGCAGGTGGCTTAAGGGGGCCTGGACCCGCCCACTTCCGCTTTGGGGGCCAGCAACAGTTGCCAGGGCAACCCTGGGCATGGCAGGGGGCTTTAGGGGGGCCTGGACCCGCTCACTTCCGCTTTGGGGGCCAGCAACAGTTGCCAGGGCAACCCTGGGCATGGCAGGGGGATTTAAGGGGGCCTGAACCCGTGAACTTCCGCTTTGGGGGCCAGCAACAGTTGCCAGGGCAACCCTGGGCATGGCAGGGGGCTTAAGGGGGCCTGGACCCGCCCACTTCCGCTTTGGGGGCCAGCAACAGTTGCCAGGGCAACCCTGGGCATGGCAGGGGGCTTTAAGGGGGCCTGGACCCGCCCACTTCCGCTTTGGGGGCCAGCAACAGTTGCCAGGGCAACCCTGGGCATGGCAGGGGGCTTTAAGGGTGCCCGGACCCGCCCACTTCCGCTTTGGGGGCCAGCAACAGTTGCCAGGGCAACCCTGGGCATGGCAGGTGGCTTTAAGGGGGCCTGGACCCGCCCACTTCCGCTTTGGGGGCCAGCAACAGTTGCCAGGGCAACCCTGGGCATGGCAGGGGGCTCAAGGGGGCCTGGACCCGCCCACTTCCGCTTTAAGGGCCAGCAACAGTTGCCAGGGCAACCCTGGGCATGGCAGGGGGCTCAAGGGGGCCTGGACCCGCCCACTTCCGCTTTGGGGGCCAGCAACAGTTGCCAGGGCAACCCTGGGCATGGCAGGGGGCTTAATGGGGGCCTGGACCCGCCCACTTCCGCTTTGGGGGCAAGCAACAGTTGCCAGGGCAACCCTGGGCAAGGCAGGGGGCTTAAGGGGGCCTGAACCCGCCCACTTCCGCTTTGGGGCCAGCAACAGTTGCCAGGGCAACCGTGGGCATGGCAGGGGGCTTAAGGGGGCCTGGACCCGCCCACTTCCGCTTTGGGGGCCAACAACAGTTGCCAGGGCAACCCTGGGCATGGCAGGGGGCTTAAGGGCGCCTGGATCTGCCCACTTCCGCTTTGGGGGCCAGCAACAGTTGCCAGGGCAAACCTGGGCATGGCAGGGGGCTCACGGGGGCCTGGACCCGCCCACTTCCGCTTTGGGGGCCTGCAACAGTTGCCAGGGCAACCCTGGGCATGGCAGGGGGCTTAAGGGGGCCTGGACCCGCCCACTTCTGCTTTGGGGGCCAGCAACAGTTGCCAGGGCAACCCTGGGCATGGCAGGGGGCTTTAAGGGGGCCTGGACTCGCCCACTTCCGCTTTGGGGGCCAGCAACAGTTGCCAGGGCAACCCTTGGCATGGCAGGGGGCTTTAAGGGGGCCTGGACCCACCCACTTCCGCTTTGGGAGCCAGAAACAGTTGCCAGGGCAACCCTGGGCATGGCAGGGGGCTTAAGGGGGCATGGACCCGCCCACTTCCGCTTTGGGGGCCAGCAACAGTTGCCAGGGCAACCTTGTGCATGGCAGGGGGCTTAAGGGGGCCTGGACCCGCCCACTTCCGCTTTGGGGGCCAGCAACAGTTGCCAGGGCAACCCTGGGCATGGCAGGGGGCTTTAAGGGGGCCTGGACCCGCCCACTTCCGCTTTGGGGGCCAGCAACAGTTGCCAGGGCAACCCTGGGCATGGCAGGGGGCTCAAGGGGGCCTGGACCCGCGAGCTTCAGCTTTGGGGGCCAGCAACAGTTGCCAGGGCAACCCTGGGCATGGCAGGGGGCTTAAGGGTGCCTGGACCCGCCCACTTCCGCTTTGGGGGCCAGCAACAGTTGCCAGGGCAAACCTGGGCATGGCAGGGGGCTCACGGGGGCCTGGACCCGCCCACTTCCGCTTTGGGGGCAAGCAACAGTTGCCAGGGCAACCCTGGGCAAGGCAGGGGGCTTAAGGGGGCCTGGACCCGCCCACTTCCGCTTTGGGGCCAGCAACAGTTGCCAGGGCAACCGTGGGCATGGCAGGGGGCTTAAGGGGGCCTGGACCCGCCCACTTCCGCTTTGGGGGCCAACAACAGTTGCCAGGGCAACCCTGGGCATGGCAGGGGTCTTAAGGGCGCCTGGATCTGCCCACTTCCGCTTTGGGGGCCAGCAACAGTTGCCAGGGCAACCCTGGGCATGGCAGGTGGCTTAAGGGGGCCTGGACCCGCCCACTTCCGCTTTGGGGGCCAGAAACAGTTGCCAGGGCAACCCTGATCATGGCAAGGGGCTTAAGGGGGCCTGGACCCGCCCACTTCCGCTTTGGGGGCCAGCAACAGTTGCCAGGGCAACCCTGGGCATGGCAGGGGGCTTTAAGGGGGCCTGGACCCGCCCACTTCCGCTTTGGGGGCCAGCAACAGTTGCCAGGGCAACCCTGGGCATGGCAGGGGGCTTAAGGGCGCCTGGACCCGCCCACTTCCGCTTTGGGGGCCAGCAACAGTTGCCAGGGCAACCCAGGGCATGGCAGGGGGCTTAAAGGCGCCAGGCCCCGCCCACTTCCGCTTTGGGGGCCAGCAACAGTTGCAAGGGCAACCCTGGGCATGGCAGGGGACTTAAGGGCGCCAGGACCCGCCCACTTCCGCTTTGGGGGCCAGCAACAGTTGCCAGGGCAAACCAGGGCAAGGCAGGAGGCTTAAGGGCGCCTGGACCCGCCCACTTCCGCTTTGGGGGCCAGCAACAGTTGCCAGGGCAATCCTGGGCAAGGCAGGGGGCTTAAGGGCGCCTGGACCCGCCCACTTCCGCTTTGGGGGCCAGCAACAGTTGCCAGGGCAACCCAGGGCATGGCAGGGGCTTAATGGCGATAGGCCCCGCCCACTTCCGCTTTGGGGGCCAGCAACAGTTGCCAGGGCAAACCTGGGCATGGCAAGGGGCTCACGGGGGCCTGGACCCGCCCACTTTCGCTTTGGGGGCCTGCAACAGATGCCAGGGCAACCCTGGGCATGGCAGGGGGCTCAAGGGGGCCTGGACCCGCCCACTTCCGCTTTGGGGGCCAGTAACAGTTGCCAGGGCAACCTTGGGCATGGCAGGGGGCTTAAGGGGGCCTGGACCCGCCCACTTCCGCTTTGGGGGCCAGCAACAGTTGACAGGGCAACCCTGGGCATGGCAGGGGGCTTAAGGGGGCCTGGACCCGCCCACTTCCGCTTTGGGGGCCAGAAACAGTTGCCAGGGCAACCCTGATCATGGCAAGGGGCTTAAGGGGGCCTGGACCCGCCCACTTCCGCTTTGGGGGCCAGCAACAGTTGCCAGGGCAACCCTGGGCATGGCAGGGGGCTTTAAGGGGGCCTGGACCCGCCCACTTCCGCTTTGGGGGCCAGCAACAGTTGCCAGGGCAACCCTGGGCATGGCAGGGGGCTTAAGGGCGCCTGGACCCGCCCACTTCCGCTTTGGGGGCCAGCAACAGTTGCCAGGGCAACCCAGGGCATGGCAGGGGGCTTAAAGGCGCCAGGCCCCGCCCACTTCCGCTTTGGGGGCCAGCAACAGTTGCAAGGGCAACCCTGGGCATGGCAGGGGACTTAAGGGCGCCAGGACCTGCCCACTTCCGCTTTGGGGGCCAGCAACAGTTGCCAGGGCAAACCAGGGCAAGGCAGGAGGCTTAAGGGCGCCTGGACCCGCCCACTTACGCTTTGGGGGCCAGCAACAGTTGCCAGGGCAATCCTGGGCAAGGCAGGGGGCTTAAGGGCGCCTGGACCCGCCCACTTCCGCTTTGGGGGCCAGCAACAGTTGCCAGGGCAACCCTGGGCATGGCAGGGGGCTCAAGGGGGCCTGGACCCGCCAACTTCCGCTTTGGGGGCCAGTAACAGTTGACAGGGCAACCCTGGGCATGGCAGGGGGCTTAAGGGGGCCTGGACCCGCCCACTTCCGCTTTGGGGGCCAGAAACAGTTGCCAGGGCAACCCTGATCATGGCAAGGGGCTTAAGGGGGCCTGGACCCGCCCACTTCCGCTTTGGGGGCCAGCAACAGTTGCCAGGGCAACCCTTTGCATGGCAGGGGGCTTTAAGGGGGCCTGGACCCGCCCACTTCCGCTTTGGGGGCCAGCAACAGTTGCCAGGGCAACCCTGGGCATGGCAGGGGGCTTAAGGGCGCCTGGACCCGCCCACTTCCGCTTTGGGGGCCAGCAACAGTTGCAAGGGCAACCCTGGGCATGGCAGGGGACTTAAGGGCGCCAGGACCCGCCCACTTCCGCTTTGGGGGCCAGCAACAGTTGCCAGGGCAAACCAGGGCAAGACAGGAGGCTTAAGGGCGCCTGGACCCGCCCACTTCCGCTTTGGGGGCCAGCAACAGTTGCCAGGGCAATCCTGGGCAAGGCAGGGGGCTTAAGGGCGCCTGGACCCGCCCACTTCCGCTTTGGGGGCCAGCAACAGTTGCCAGGGCAACCCAGGGCATGGCAGGGGCTTAATGGCGATAGGCCCCGCCCACTTCCGCTTTGGGGGCCAGCAACAGTTGCCAGGGCAAACCTGGGCATGGCAGGGGGCTCACGGGGGCCTGGACCCGCCCACTTTCGCTTTGGGGGCCTGCAACAGTTGCCAGGGCAACCCTGGGCATGGCAGGGGGCTCAAGGGGGCCTGGACCCGCCCACTTCCGCTTTGGGGGCCAGTAACAGTTGCCAGGGCAACCTTGGGCATGGCAGGGGGCTTAAGTGGGCCTGGACCCGCCCACTTCCGCTTTGGGGGCCAGAAACAGTTGCCAGGGCAACCCTGGGCATGGCAGGGGGCTTAAGGGGGCCTGGACCCGCCCACTTCCGCTTTGGGGGCCAACAACAGTTGCCAGGGCAACCCTGGGCATGGCAGGGGTCTTAAGGGCGCCTGGATCTGCCCACTTCCGCTTTGGGGGCCAGCAACAGTTGCCAGGGCAACCCTGGGCATGGCAGGTGGCTTAAGGGGGCCTGGACCCGCCCACTTCCGCTTTGGGGGCCAGAAACAGTTGCCAGGGCAACCCTGATCATGGCAAGGGGCTTAAGGGGGCCTGGACCCGCCCACTTCCGCTTTGGGGGCCAGCAACAGTTGCCAGGGCAACCCTGGGCATGGCAGGGGGCTTTAAGGGGGCCTGGACCCGCCCACTTCCGCTTTGGGGGCCAGCAACAGTTGCCAGGGCAACCCTGGGCATGGCAGGGGGCTTAAGGGCGCCTGGACCCGCCCACTTCCGCTTTGGGGGCCAGCAACAGTTGCCAGGGCAACCCAGGGCATGGCAGGGGGCTTAAAGGCGCCAGGCCCCGCCCACTTCCGCTTTGGGGGCCAGCAACAGTTGCAAGGGCAACCCTGGGCATGGCAGGGGACTTAAGGGCGCCAGGACCCGCCCACTTCCGCTTTGGGGGCCAGCAACAGTTGCCAGGGCAAACCAGGGCAAGGCAGGAGGCTTAAGGGCGCCTGGACCCGCCCACTTCCGCTTTGGGGGCCAGCAACAGTTGCCAGGGCAATCCTGGGCAAGGCAGGGGGCTTAAGGGCGCCTGGACCCGCCCACTTCCGCTTTGGGGGCCAGCAACAGTTGCCAGGGCAACCCAGGGCATGGCAGGGGCTTAATGGCGATAGGCCCCGCCCACTTCCGCTTTGGGGGCCAGCAACAGTTGCCAGGGCAAACCTGGGCATGGCAAGGGGCTCACGGGGGCCTGGACCCGCCCACTTTCGCTTTGGGGGCCTGCAACAGATGCCAGGGCAACCCTGGGCATGGCAGGGGGCTCAAGGGGGCCTGGACCCGCCCACTTCCGCTTTGGGGGCCAGTAACAGTTGCCAGGGCAACCTTGGGCATGGCAGGGGGCTTAAGGGGGCCTGGACCCGCCCACTTCCGCTTTGGGGGCCAGCAACAGTTGACAGGGCAACCCTGGGCATGGCAGGGGGCTTAAGGGGGCCTGGAACCGCCCACTTCCGCTTTGGGGGCCAGAAACAGTTGCCAGGGCAACCCTGATCATGGCAAGGGGCTTAAGGGGGCCTGGACCCGCCCACTTCCGCTTTGGGGGCCAGCAACAGTTGCCAGGGCAACCCTGGGCATGGCAGGGGGCTTTAAGGGGGCCTGGACCCGCCCACTTCCGCTTTGGGGGCCAGCAACAGTTGCCAGGGCAACCCTGGGCATGGCAGGGGGCTTAAGGGCGCCTGGACCCGCCCACTTCCGCTTTGGGGGCCAGCAACAGTTGCCAGGGCAACCCAGGGCATGGCAGGGGGCTTAAAGGCGCCAGGCCCCGCCCACTTCCGCTTTGGGGGCCAGCAACAGTTGCAAGGGCAACCCTGGGCATGGCAGGGGACTTAAGGGCGCCAGGACCTGCCCACTTCCGCTTTGGGGGCCAGCAACAGTTGCCAGGGCAAACCAGGGCAAGGCAGGAGGCTTAAGGGCGCCTGGACCCGCCCACTTACGCTTTGGGGGCCAGCAACAGTTGCCAGGGCAATCCTGGGCAAGGCAGGGGGCTTAAGGGCGCCTGGACCCGCCCACTTCCGCTTTGGGGGCCAGCAACAGTTGCCAGGGCAACCCTGGGCATGGCAGGGGGCTCAAGGGGGCCTGGACCCGCCAACTTCCGCTTTGGGGGCCAGTAACAGTTGACAGGGCAACCCTGGGCATGGCAGGGGGCTTAAGGGGGCCTGGACCCGCCCACTTCCGCTTTGGGGGCCAGAAACAGTTGCCAGGGCAACCCTGATCATGGCAAGGGGCTTAAGGGGGCCTGGACCCGCCCACTTCCGCTTTGGGGGCCAGCAACAGTTGCCAGGGCAACCCTTTGCATGGCAGGGGGCTTTAAGGGGGCCTGGACCCGCCCACTTCCGCTTTGGGGGCCAGCAACAGTTGCCAGGGCAACCCTGGGCATGGCAGGGGGCTTAAGGGCGCCTGGACCCGCCCACTTCCGCTTTGGGGGCCAGCAACAGTTGCAAGGGCAACCCTGGGCATGGCAGGGGACTTAAGGGCGCCAGGACCCGCCCACTTCCGCTTTGGGGGCCAGCAACAGTTGCCAGGGCAAACCAGGGCAAGGCAGGAGGCTTAAGGGCGCCTGGACCCGCCCACTTCCGCTTTGGGGGCCAGCAACAGTTGCCAGGGCAATCCTGGGCAAGGCAGGGGGCTTAAGGGCGCCTGGACCCGCCCACTTCCGCTTTGGGGGCCAGCAACAGTTGCCAGGGCAACCCAGGGCATGGCAGGGGCTTAATGGCGATAGGCCCCGCCCACTTCCGCTTTGGGGGCCAGCAACAGTTGCCAGGGCAAACCTGGGCATGGCAGGGGGCTCACGGGGGCCTGGACCCGCCCACTTTCGCTTTGGGGGCCTGCAACAGTTGCCAGGGCAACCCTGGGCATGGCAGGGGGCTCAAGGGGGCCTGGACCCGCCCACTTCCGCTTTGGGGGCCAGTAACAGTTGCCAGGGCAACCTTGGGCATGGCAGGGGGCTTAAGGGGGCCTGGACCCGCCCACATCCGCTTTGGGGGCCAGCAACAGTTGACAGGGCAACCCTGGGCATGACAGGGGGCTTAAGTGGGCCTGGACCCGCCCACTTCCGCTTTGGGGGCCAGAAACAGTTGCCAGGGCAACCCTGGGCATGGCAGGGGGCTTTAAGGGGGCCTGGACCCGCCCACTTCCGCTTTGGGGGCCAGCAACAGTTGCCAGGGCAACCCTGGGCATGGCAGGGGGCTTAAGGGCGCCTGGACCCGCCCACTTCCGCTTTGGGGGCCAGCAACAGTTGCCAGGGCAACCCAGGGCATGGCAGGGGGCTTAAAGGCGCCAGGCCCCGCCCACTTCCGCTTTGGGGGCCAGCAACAGTTGCAAGGGCAACCCTGGGCATGGCAGGGGACTTAAGGGCGCCAGGACCCGCCCACTTCCGCTTTGGGGGCCAGCAACAGTTGCCAGGGCAAACCAGGGCAAGGCAGGAGGCTTAAGGGCGCCTGGACCCGCCCACTTCCGCTTTGGGGGCCAGCAACAGTTGCCAGGGCAATCCTGGGCAAGGCAGGGGGCTTAAGGGCGCCTGGACCCGCCCACTTCCGCTTTGGGGGCCAGCAACAGTTGCCAGGGCAACCCAGGGCATGGCAGGGGCTTAATGGCGATAGGCCCCGCCCATTTCCGCTTTGGGGGACAGCAACAGTTGCCAAGGCAACCCTGGGCATACCAGAGGGCTTAAGGGCGCCTGGACCCGCCCACTTCCGCTTTGGGGGCCAGCAACAGTTGCCAGGGCAACCCTGGGCAAGACTGGGGGCTTAAGGGCGCCAGGACCCGCCCACTTCCGCTTTGGGGGCCAGCAACAGTTGCCAGGGCAACCCTTGGCATGGCAGGTAGCTTAAGGGCGCCTGGACCTGCCCACTTCCGCTTTGGGGGCCAGCAACAGTTGCCAGGGCAACCCTGGGCATGGCAGGGGTCTTAAGGGCACCTGTACCCGCCCACTTCCGCTTTGGGGGCCAGCAACAGTTGCCAGGGCAACCCAGGGCATGGCAGGGGGCTTAAAGGCGCCAGGCCCCGCCCACTTCCGCTTTGGGGGCCAGCAACAGTTGCAAGGGCAACCCTGGGCATGGCAGGGGATTTAAGGGCGCCAGGACCCGCCCACTTCCGCTTTGGGGGCCAGCAACAGTTGCCAGGGCAATCCTGGGCAAGGCAGGGGGATTAAGGGCGCCTGGACCCGCCCACTTCCGCTTTGGGGGCCAGCAACAGTTGCCAGGGCAACCCTGGGCATGGCAGGGGGCTTAAGGGCGCCAGGACCCGCCCACTTCCGCTTTGGGGGCCAGCAACAGTTGCCAGGGCAATCCTGGGCAAGGCAGGGGGATTAAGGGCGCCTGGACCCGCCCACTTCCGCTTTGGGGGCCAGCAACAGTTGCCCGGATAACCCTGGGCATGGCAGGGGGCTTAAGGGCGCCTGGACCCGCCCACTTCCGCTTTGGGGGCCAGCAACAGTTGCCAGGGCAACCCTGGGCATGGCAGGGGGCTTTAAGGGGGCCTGGACCCGCCCACTTCCGCTTTGGGGGCCAGCAACAGTTGCCAGGGCAACCCTGGGCATGGCAGGGGGATTTAAGGGGGCCTGAACCCGTGAACTTCCGCTTTGGGGGCCAGCAACAGTTGCCAGGGCAACCCTGGGCATGGCAGGGGGCTTAAGGGGGCCTGGACCCGCCCACTTCCGCTTTGGGGGCCAGCAACAGTTGCCAGGGCAACCCTGGGCATGGCAGGGGGCTTTAAGGGGGCCTGGACCCGCCCACTTCCGCTTTGAGGGCCAGCAACAGTTGCCAGGGCAACCCTGGGCATGGCAGGGGGCTTTAAGGGTGCCCGGACCCGCCCACTTCCGCTTTGGGGGCCAGCAACAGTTGCCAGGGCAACCCTGGGCATGGCAGGTGGCTTTAAGGGGGCCTGGACCCACCCAATTCCGCTTTAGGGGCCAGCAACAGTTGCCAGGGCAACCCTGGGCATGGCAGGGGGCTCAAGGGGGCCTGGACCCACCCACTTCCGCTTTGGGGGCCAGCAACAGTTGCCAGGGCAACCCTGGGCATGGCAGGGGGCTCAAGGGGGCCTGGACCCGCCCACTTCCGCTTTGGGGGCCAGCAACAGTTGCCAGGGCAACCCTGGGCATGGCAGGGGGCTTAATGGGGGCCTGGACCCGCCCACTTCCGCTTTGGGGGCAAGCAACAGTTGCCAGGGCAACCCTGGGCAAGGCAGGGGGCTTAAGGGGGCCTGAACCCGCCCACTTCCGCTTTGGGGCCAGCAACAGTTGCCAGGGCAACCGTGGACATGGCAGGGGGCTTAAGGGGGCCTGGACCCGCCCACTTCCGCTTTGGGGGCCAACAACAGTTGCCAGGGCAACCCTGGGCATGGCAGGGGGCTTAAGGGCGCCTGGATCTGCCCACTTCCGCTTTGGGGGCCAGCAGCAGTTGCCAGGGCAACCCTGGGCATGGCAGGTGGCTTAAGGGGGCCTGGACCCGCCCACTTCCGCTTTGGGGGCCAGCAACAGTTGCCAGGGCAACCCTGGGCATGGCAGGGGGCTTTAGGGGGGCCTGGACCCGCTCACTTCCGCTTTGGGGGCCAGCAACAGTTGCCAGGGCAACCCTGGGCATGGCAGGGGGATTTAAGGGGGCCTGAACCCGTGAACTTCCGCTTTGGGGGCCAGCAACAGTTGCCAGGGCAACCCTGGGCATGGCAGGGGGCTTAAGGGGGCCTGGACCCGCCCACTTCCGCTTTGGGGGCCAGCAACAGTTGCCAGGGCAACCCTGGGCATGGCAGGGGGCTTTAAGGGGGCCTGGACCCGCCCACTTCCGCTTTGGGGGCCAGCAACAGTTGCCAGGGCAACCCTGGGCATGGCAGGGGGCTTTAAGGGTGCCCGGACCCGCCCACTTCCGCTTTGGGGGCCAGCAACAGTTGCCAGGGCAACCCTGGGCATGGCAGGTGGCTTTAAGGGGGCCTGGACCCGCCCACTTCCGCTTTGGGGGCCAGCAACAGTTGCCAGGGCAACCCTGGGCATGGCAGGGGGCTCAAGGGGGCCTGGACCCGCCCACTTCCGCTTTAAGGGCCAGCAACAGTTGCCAGGGCAACCCTGGGCATGGCAGGGGGCTCAAGGGGGCCTGGACCCGCCCACTTCCGCTTTGGGGGCCAGCAACAGTTGCCAGGGCAACCCTGGGCATGGCAGGGGGCTTAATGGGGGCCTGGACCCGCCCACTTCCGCTTTGGGGGCAAGCAACAGTTGCCAGGGCAACCCTGGGCAAGGCAGGGGGCTTAAGGGGGCCTGAACCCGCCCACTTCCGCTTTGGGGCCAGCAACAGTTGCCAGGGCAACCGTGGGCATGGCAGGGGGCTTAAGGGGGCCTGGACCCGCCCACTTCCGCTTTGGGGGCCAACAACAGTTGCCAGGGCAACCCTGGGCATGGCAGGGGGCTTAAGGGCGCCTGGATCTGCCCACTTCCGCTTTGGGGGCCAGCAACAGTTGCCAGGGCAAACCTGGGCATGGCAGGGGGCTCACGGGGGCCTGGACCCGCCCACTTCCGCTTTGGGGGCCTGCAACAGTTGCCAGGGCAACCCTGGGCATGGCAGGGGGCTTAAGGGGGCCTGGACCCGCCCACTTCTGCTTTGGGGGCCAGCAACAGTTGCCAGGGCAACCCTGATCATGGCAAGGGGCTTAAGGGGGCCTGGACCCGCCCACTTCCGCTTTGGGGGCCAGCAACAGTTGCCAGGGCAACCCTTTGCATGGCAGGGGGCTTTAAGGGGGCCTGGACCCGCCCACTTCCGCTTTGGGGGCCAGCAACAGTTGCCAGGGCAACCCTGGGCATGGCAGGGGGCTTAAGGGCGCCTGGACCCGCCCACTTCCGCTTTGGGGGCCAGCAACAGTTGCAAGGGCAACCCTGGGCATGGCAGGGGACTTAAGGGCGCCAGGACCCGCCCACTTCCGCTTTGGGGGCCAGCAACAGTTGCCAGGGCAAACCAGGGCAAGACAGGAGGCTTAAGGGCGCCTGGACCCGCCCACTTCCGCTTTGGGGGCCAGCAACAGTTGCCAGGGCAATCCTGGGCAAGGCAGGGGGCTTAAGGGCGCCTGGACCCGCCCACTTCCGCTTTGGGGGCCAGCAACAGTTGCCAGGGCAACCCAGGGCATGGCAGGGGCTTAATGGCGATAGGCCCCGCCCACTTCCGCTTTGGGGGCCAGCAACAGTTGCCAGGGCAAACCTGGGCATGGCAGGGGGCTCACGGGGGCCTGGACCCGCCCACTTTCGCTTTGGGGGCCTGCAACAGTTGCCAGGGCAACCCTGGGCATGGCAGGGGGCTCAAGGGGGCCTGGACCCGCCCACTTCCGCTTTGGGGGCCAGTAACAGTTGCCAGGGCAACCTTGGGCATGGCAGGGGGCTTAAGGGGGCCTGGACCCGCCCACATCCGCTTTGGGGGCCAGCAACAGTTGACAGGGCAACCCTGGGCATGACAGGGGGCTTAAGTGGGCCTGGACCCGCCCACTTCCGCTTTGGGGGCCAGAAACAGTTGCCAGGGCAACCCTGGGCATGGCAGGGGGCTTTAAGGGGGCCTGGACCCGCCCACTTCCGCTTTGGGGGCCAGCAACAGTTGCCAGGGCAACCCTGGGCATGGCAGGGGGCTTAAGGGCGCCTGGACCCGCCCACTTCCGCTTTGGGGGCCAGCAACAGTTGCCAGGGCAACCCAGGGCATGGCAGGGGGCTTAAAGGCGCCAGGCCCCGCCCACTTCCGCTTTGGGGGCCAGCAACAGTTGCAAGGGCAACCCTGGGCATGGCAGGGGACTTAAGGGCGCCAGGACCCGCCCACTTCCGCTTTGGGGGCCAGCAACAGTTGCCAGGGCAAACCAGGGCAAGGCAGGAGGCTTAAGGGCGCCTGGACCCGCCCACTTCCGCTTTGGGGGCCAGCAACAGTTGCCAGGGCAATTCTGGGCAAGGCAGGGGGCTTAAGGGCGCCTGGACCCGCCCACTTCCGCTTTGGGGGCCAGCAACAGTTGCCAGGGCAACCCAGGGCATGGCAGGGGCTTAATGGCGATAGGCCCCGCCCATTTCCGCTTTGGGGGACAGCAACAGTTGCCAAGGCAACCCTGGGCATACCAGAGGGCTTAAGGGCGCCTGGACCCGCCCACTTCCGCTTTGGGGGCCAGCAACAGTTGCCAGGGCAACCCTGGGCAAGACTGGGGGCTTAAGGGCGCCAGGACCCGCCCACTTCCGCTTTGGGGGCCAGCAACAGTTGCCAGGGCAACCCTTGGCATGGCAGGTAGCTTAAGGGCGCCTGGACCTGCCCACTTCCGCTTTGGGGGCCAGCAACAGTTGCCAGGGCAACCCTGGGCATGGCAGGGGTCTTAAGGGCACCTGTACCCGCCCACTTCCGCTTTGGGGGCCAGCAACAGTTGCCAGGGCAACCCAGGGCATGGCAGGGGGCTTAAAGGCGCCAGGCCCCGCCCACTTCCGCTTTGGGGGCCAGCAACAGTTGCAAGGGCAACCCTGGGCATGGCAGGGGATTTAAGGGCGCCAGGACCCGCCCACTTCCGCTTTGGGGGCCAGCAACAGTTGCCAGGGCAATCCTGGGCAAGGCAGGGGGATTAAGGGCGCCTGGACCCGCCCACTTCCGCTTTGGGGGCCAGCAACAGTTGCCAGGGCAACCCTGGGCATGGCAGGGGGCTTAAGGGCGCCAGGACCCGCCCACTTCCGCTTTGGGGGCCAGCAACAGTTGCCAGGGCAATCCTGGGCAAGGCAGGGGGATTAAGGGCGCCTGGACCCGCCCACTTCCGCTTTGGGGGCCAGCAACAGTTGCCCGGATAACCCTGGGCATGGCAGGGGGCTTAAGGGCGCCTGGACCCGCCCACTTCCGCTTTGAGCGCCAGCAACAGTTGCCAGGGAAACCCTGGGCATGGCAGGGGGCTTAAGGGCGCCTGGACCCGCCCACTTCCGCTTTGGGGGCCAGCAACAGTTGCCAGGTCAACCCAGGGCATGGCAGGGGGTTTAAAGGTGCCAGGCCCCGCCCACTTCCGCTTTGGGGGCCAGCAACAGTTGCAAGGGCAACCCTGGGCATGGCAGGGGGCTTAAGGGCGCCAGGACCCGCCCACTTCCGCTTTGGGGGCCAGCAACAGTTGCCAGGGCAACCCAGGGCAAGGCAGGAGGCTTAAGGGCGCCTGGACCCGCCCACTTCCGCTTTGGGGGCCAGCAACAGTTGCCAGGGCAATCCTGGGCAAGGCAGGGGGATTAGGGCACCTGGACCCGCCCACTTCCGCTTTGGGGGCCAGCAACAGTTGCCAGGATAACCCTGGGCATGGCAGGGGGCTTAAGGGCGCCTGGACCCGCCCACTTCCGCTTTGGGGGCCAGCAACAGTTGCCAGGGCAACCCTGGGCATGGCAGGGGGCTTAAGGGCGCCTGGACCCGCCCACTTCCGCTTTGGGGGCTAGCAACAGTTGCCAGGTCAACCCAGGGCATGGCAGGGGGTTTAAAGGCGCCAGGCCCCGCCCACTTCCGCTTTGGGGGCCAGCAACAGTTGCAAGGGCAACCCTGGGCATGGCAGGGGACTTAAGGGCGCCAGGACCCGCCCACTTCCGCTTTGGGGGCCAGCAACAGTTGCCAGGGCAACCCAGGGCAAGGCAGGGGGATTAAGGGCGCCTGGACCCGCCCACTTCCGCTTTGGGGGCCAGCAACAGTTGCCAGGATAACCCTGGGCATGGCAGGGGGCTTAAGGGCGCCTGGACCCGCCCACTTCCGCTTTGGGGGCCAGCAACAGTTGCCAGGGCAACCCAGGGCATGGCAGGGGGCTTAAAGGCGCCAGGCCCCGCCCACTTCCGCTTTGGGGGCCAGCAACAGTTGCAAGGGCAACCCTGGGCATGGCAGGGGACTTAAGGGCGCCAGGACCCGCCCACTTCCGCTTTGGGGGCCAGCAACAGTTGCCAGGGCAATCCTGGGCAAGGCAGGGGGCTTAAGGGCGCCTGGACCCGCCCACTTCCGCTTTGGGGGCCAGCAACAGTTGCCAGGGCAACCCAGGGCATGGCAGGGGCTTAATGGCGATAGGCCCCGCCCACTTCCGCTTTGGGGGACAGCAACAGTTGCCAAGGCAACCCTGGGCATGGCAGAGGGCTTAAGGGCGCCTGGACCCGCCCACTTCCGCTTTGGGGGCCAGCAACAGTTGCCAGGGCAACCCTGGGCAAGACTGGGGGCTTAAGGCCCCAGGACCCACCCACTTCCGCTTTGAGGGCCAGCAACAGTTGCCAGGGCAACCCTGGGCATGGCAGGGTGCTTAAGGGCGCCTGGACCCGCCCACTTCCGCTTTGGGGGCCAGCAACAGTTGCCAGGGCAACCCAAGGCATGGCAGGGGCTTAATGGCGATAGGCCCCGCCCACTTCCGCTTTGGGGGACAGCAACAGTTGCCAAGGCAATCCTGGGCATGGCAGAGGGCTTAAGGGCGCCTGGACCCGCCCACTTCCGCTTTGGGGGCCAGCAACATTTGCCAGGGCAACCCTGGGCAAGGCAGGGGGCTTAAGGGCGCCTGGACCCGCCCACTTCCGCTTTGGGGGCCAGCAACAGTTGCCAGGGCAACCCTGGGCATGGCAGGGGGCTTAAGGGCGCCTGGACCCGCCCACTTCCGCTTTGGGGGCCAGCAACAGTTGCCAGGTCAACCCAGGGCATGGCAGGGGGTTTAAAGGCGCCAGGCCCCGCCCACTTCCGCTTTGGGGGCCAGCAACAGTTGCAAGGGCAACCCTGGGCATGGCAGGGGACTTAAGGGCGCCAGGACCCGCCCACTTCCGCTTTGGGGGCCAGCAACAGTTGCCAGGGCAACCCAGGGCAAGGCAGGGGTATTAAGGGCGCCTGGACCCGCCCACTTCCGCTTTGGGGGCCAGCAACAGTTGCCAGGATAACCCTGGGCATGGCAGGGGGCTTAAGGGCGCCTGGACCCGCCCACTTCCGCTTTGTGGGCCAGCAACAGTTGCCAGGGCAACCCTGGGCATGGCAGGGGGCTTAAGGGCGCCTGGACCCGCCCACTTCCGCTTTGGGGGCCAGCAACAGTTGCCAGGGCAACCCAGGGCATGGCAGGGGGCTTAAAGGCGCCAGGCCCCGCCCACTTCCGCTTTGGGGGCCAGCAACAGTTGCAAGGGCAACCCTGGGCATGGCAGGGGACTTAAGGGCGCCAGGACCCGCCCACTTCCGCTTTGGGGGCCAGCAACAGTTGCCAGGGCAAACCAGGGCAAGGCAGGAGGCTTAAGGACGCCTGGACCCGCCCACTTCCGCTTTGGGGGCCAGCAACAGTTGCCAGGGCAATCCTGGGCAAGGCAGGGGGCTTAAGGGCGCCTGGACCCGCCCACTTCCGCTTTGGGGGCCAGCAACAGTTGCCAGGGCAACCCAGGGCATGGCAGGGGCTTAATGGCGATAGGCCCCGCCCACTTCCGCTTTGGGGACAGCAACAGTTGCCAAGGCAACCCTGGGCATGGCAGAGGGCTTAAGGGCGCCTGGACCCGCCCACTTCCGCTTTGGGGGCCAGCAACAGTTGCCAGGGCAACCCTGGGCAAGACTGGGGGCTTAAGGGCGCCAGGACCCACCCACTTCCGCTTTGGGGGCCAGCAACAGTTGCCAGGGCAACCCTTGGCATGGCAGGTAGCTTAAGGGCGCCTGGACCTGCCCACTTCCGCTTTGGGGGCCAGCAACAGTTGCCAGGGCAACCCTGGGCATGGCAGGGGTCTTAAGGGCACCTGGACCCGCCCACTTCCGCTTTGGGGGCCAGCAACAGTTGCCAGGGCAACCCAGGGCATGGCAGGGGGCTTAAAGGCGCCAGGCCCCGCCCACTTCCGCTTTTGGGGCCAGCAACAGTTGCAAGGGCAACCCTGGGCATGGCAGGGGATTTAAGGGCGCCAGGACCCGCCCACTTCCGCTTTGGGGGCCAGCAACAGTTGCCAGGGCAATCCTGGGCAAGGCAGGGGGATTAAGGGCGCCTGGACCCGCCCACTTCCGCTTTCGGGGCCAGCAACAGTTGCCAGGGCAACCCTGGGCATGGCAGGGGGCTTAAGGGCGCCAGGACCCGCCCACTTCCGCTTTGGGGGCCAGCAACAGTTGCCAGGGCAATCCTGGGCAAGGCAGGGGGATTAAGGGCGCCTGGACCCGCCCACTTCCGCTTTGGGGGCCAGCAACAGTTGCCCGGATAACCCTGGGCATGACAGGGGGCTTGAGGGCGCCTGGACCCGCCCACTTCCGCTTTGAGCGCCAGCAACAGTTGCCAGGGCAACCCTGGGCATGGCAGGGGGCTTAAGGGCGCCTGGACCCGCCCACTTCCGCTTTGGGGGCCAGCAACAGTTGCCAGGGCAACCCAGGGCATGGCAGGGGCTTAATGGCGATAGGCCCCGCCCACTTCCACTTTGGGGGAGAGCAACAGTTGCCAGGGCAACCCTGGGCAAGGCAGGAGGCTTAAGGGCGCCTGGACCCGCCCACTTCCGCTTTGGGGGCCAGCAACAGTTGCCAGGGCAACCCTTGGCATGGCAGGTAGCTTAAGGTCGCCTGGACCCACCCACTTCTGCTTTGGGGGCCAGAAACAGTTGCCAGGGCAACCCTGGGCATGGCAGGGGGCTTAAGGGCGCCTGGACCCGCCCACTTCCGCTTTGGGGGCCAGCAACAGTTGCCAGGTCAACCCAGGGCATGGCAGGGGGTTTAAAGGTGCCAGGCCCCGCCCACTTCCGCTTTGGGGGCCAGCAACAGTTGCAAGGGCAACCCTGGGCATGGCAGGGGGCTTAAGGGCGCCAGGACCCGCCCACTTCCGCCTTTGGGGGCCAGCAACAGTTGCCAGGGCAACCCAGGGCAAGGCAGGAGGCTTAAGGGCGCCTGGACCCGCCCACTTCCGCTTTAGAGGCCAGCAACAGTTGCCAGGGCAATCCTGGGCAAGGCAGGGGGATTAGGGCACCTGGACCCGCCCACTTCCGCTTTGGGGGCCAGCAACAGTTGCCAGGATAACCCTGGGCATGGCAGGGGGCTTAAGGGCGCCTGGACCCGCCCACTTCCGCTTTGAGGGCCAGCAACAGTTGCCAGGGCAACCCTGGGCATGGCAGGGTGCTTAAGGGCGCCTGGACCCGCCCACTTCCGCTTTGGGGGCCAGCAACATTTGCCAGGGCAACCCTGGGCAAGGCTGGGGGCTTAAGGGCGCCTGGACCCGCCCACTTCCGCTTTGGGGGCCAGCAACAGTTGCCAGGGCAACCCTGGGCATGGCAGGGGGCTTAAGGGCGCCTGGACCCACCCACTTCCGCTTTGGGGGCCAGCAACAGTTGCCAGGTCAACCCAGGGCATGGCAGGGGGTTTAAAGGCGCCAGGCCCCGCCCATTACCGCTTTGGGGGCCAGCAACAGTTGCAAGGGCAACCCTGGGCATGGCAGGGGACTTAAGGGCGCCAGGACCCGCCCACTTCCGCTTTGGGGGCCAGCAACAGTTGCCAGGGCAACCCTGGGCATGGCAGGGGGCTTAAGGGCGCCAGGACCCGCCCACTTCCGCTTTGGGGGCCAGCAACAGTTGCCAGGGCAATCCTGGGCAAGGCAGGGGGATTAAGGGCGCCTGGACCCGCCCACTTCCGCTTTGGGGGCCAGCAACAGTTGCCCGGATAACCCTGGGCATGGCAGGGGGCTTAAGGGCGCCTGGACCCGCCCACTTCCGCTTTGAGCGCCAGCAACAGTTGCCAGGGCAACCCTGGGCATGGCAGGGGGCTTAAGGGCGCCTGGACCCGCCCACTTCCACTTTGGGGGCCAGCAACAGTTGCCAGGGCAACCCAGGGCATGGCAGGGGCTTAATGGCGATAGGCCCCGCCCACTTCCGCTTTGGGGGACAGCAACAGTTGCCAGGGCAACCCTGGGCAAGGCAGGAGGCTTAAGGGCGCCTGGACCCGCCCACTTCCGCTTTGGGGGCCAGCAACAGTTGCCAGGGCAACCCTTGGCATGGCAGGTAGCTTAAGGGCGCCTGGACCCACCCACTTCTGCTTTGGGGGCCAGCAACAGTTGCCAGGGCAACCCTGGGCATGGCAGGGGGCTTAAGGGCGCCTGGACCCGCCCACTTCCGCTTTGGGGGCCAGCAACAGTTGCCAGGTCAACCCAGGGCATGGCAGGGGGTTTAAAGGTGCCAGGCCCCGCCCACTTCCGCTTTGGGGGCCAGCAACAGTTGCAAGGGCAACCCTGGGCATGGCAGGGGGCTTAAGGGCGCCAGGACCCGCCCACTTCCGCTTTGGGGGCCAGCAACAGTTGCCAGGGCAACCCAGGGCAAGGCAGGAGGCTTAAGGGCGCCTGGACCCGCCCACTTCCGCTTTGGGGGCCAGCAACAGTTGCCAGGGCAATCCTGGGCAAGGCAGGGGGATTAGGGCACCTGGACCCGCCCACTTCCGCTTTGGGGGCCAGCAACAGTTGCCAGGATAACCCTGGGCATGGCAGGGGGCTTAAGGGCGCCTGGACCCGCCCACTTCCGCTTTGAGGGCCAGCAACAGTTGCCAGGGCAACCCTGGGCATGGCAGGGTGCTTAAGGGCGCCTGGACCCGCCCACTTCCGCTTTTGGGGCCAGCAACAGTTGCCAGGGCAACCCAGGGCATGGCAGGGGCTTAATGGCGATAGGCCCCGCCCACTTCGGCTTTGGGGGACAGCAACAGTTGCCAAGGCAATCCTGGGCATGGCAGAGGGCTTAAGGGCGCCTGGACCCGCCCACTTCCGCTTTGGGGGCCAGCAACATTTGCCAGGGCAACCCTGGGCAAGGCTGGGGCTTAAGGGCGCCTGGACCCGCCCACTTCCGCTTTGGGGGCCAGCAACATTTGCCAGGGCAACCCTGGGCATGGCAGGGGGCTTAAGGGCGCCTGGACCCGCCCACTTCCGCTTTGGGGGCCAGCAACAGTTGCCAGGGCAACCCTGGGCATGGCAGGGGGCTTAAGGGCGCCTGGACCCGCCCACTTCCGCTTTGGGGGCCAGCAACAGTTGCCAGGTCAACCCAGGGCATGGCAGGGGGTTTAAAGGCGCCAGGCCCCGCCCATTACCGCTTTGGGGGCCAGCAACAGTTGCAAGGGCAACCCTGGGCATGGCAGGGGACTTAAGGCGCCAGGAACCGCCCACTTCCGCTTTGGGGGCCAGCAACAGTTGCCAGGGCAACCCAGGGCAAGGCAGGGGGATTAAGGGCGCCTGTACCCGCCCACTTCCGCTTTGGGGGCCAGCAACAGTTGCCAGGATAACCCTGGGCATGGCAGGGGGCTTAAGGGCGCCTGGACCCGCCCACTTCCGCTTTGAGGGCCAGAAACAGTTGCCAGGTCAACCCCTGGGCATGGCAGGGGCTTAAGGGCGCCTGGACCCGCCCACTTCCGCTTTGGGGGCCAGCAACAGTTGCCAGGGCAACCCTTGGCATGGCAGGTAGCTTAAGGGCGCCTGGACCTGCCCACTTCCGCTTTGGGGGCCAGCAACAGTTGCCAGGGCAACCCTGGGCATGGCAGGTGGCTTAAGGGCACCTGGACCCGCCCACTTCCGCTTTGGGGGCCAGCAACAGTTGCCAGGGCAACCCAGGGCATGGCAGGGGGCTTAAAGGCGCCAGGCCCCGCCCACTTCCGCTTTGGGGGCCAGCAACAATTGCAAGGGCAACCCTGGGCATGGCAGGGGGACTTAAGGGCGCCAGGACCCGCCCACTTCCGCTTTGGGGGCCAGCAACAGTTGCCAGGGCAATCCTGGGCAAGGCAGGGGGATTAAGGGCGCATGGACCCGCCCACTTCCGCTTTGGGGGCCAGCAACAGTTGCCAGGGCAATCCTGGGCAAGGCAGGGGGATTAAGGGCGCCTGGACCCGCCCACTTCCGCTTTGGGGGCCAGCAACAGTTGCCAGGATAACCCTGGGCATGGCAGGGGGCTTAAGGGCGCCTGGACCCGCCCACTTCCGCTTTGAGCGCCAGCAACAGTTGCCAGGGCAACCCTGGGCATGGCAGGGGGCTTAAGGGCGCCTGGACCCGCCCACTTCCGCTTTGGGGGCCAGCAACAGTTGCCAGGGCAACCCAGGGCATGGCAGGGGCTTAATGGCGATAGGCCCCGCCCACTTCCGCTTTGGGGGACAGCAACAGTTGCCAGGGCATCCCTGGGCAAGGCAGGAGGCTTAAGGGCGCCTGGACCCGCCCACTTCCGCTTTTGGGGCCAGCAACAGTTGCCAGGGCAACCCTTGGCATGGCAGGTAGCTTAAGGGCGCCTGGACCCGCCCACTTCCGATTTGGGGGCCAGCAACAGTTGCCAGGGCAATCCTGGGCAAGGCAGGGGGATTAGGGCACCTGGACCCGCCCACTTCCGCTTTGGGGGCCAGCAACAGTTGCCAGGATAACCCTGGGCATGGCAGGGGCTTAAGGGCGCCTGGACCCGCCCACTTCCGCTTTGGGGGCCAGCAACAGTTGACAGGGCAACCCAGGGCATGGCAGGGGGCTTAAAGGCGCCAGGCCCCGCCCACTTCCGCTTTGGGGGCCAGCAACAGTTGCAAGGGCAACCCTGGGCATGGCAGGGGACTTAAGGGCGCCAGGACCCGCCCACTTCCGCTTTGGGGCCAGCAACAGTTGCCAGGGCAATCCTGGGCAAGGCAGGGGGATTAAGGGCGCCAGGCCCCGCCCACTTCCGCTTTGGGGGCCAGCAACAGTTGCAAGGGCAACCCTGGGCATGGCAGGGGGCTTAAGGGCGCCAGGACCCGCCCACTTCCGCTTTGGGGGCCAGCAACAGTTGCCAGGGCAACCCAGGGCAAGGCAGGAGGCTTAAGGGCGCCTGGACCCGCCCACTTCCGCTTTGGGGGCCAGCAAAAGTTGCCAGGGCAATCCTGGGCAAGGCAGGGGGATTAGGGCACCTGGACCCGCCCACTTCCGCTTTGAGCGCCAGCAACAGTTGCCAGGGCAACCCTGGGCATGGCAGGGGGCTTAAGGGCGCCTGGACCCGCCCACTTCCACTTTGGGGGCCAGCAACAGTTGCCAGGGCAACCCAGGGCATGGCAGGGGCTTAATGGCGATAGGCCCCGCCCACTTCCGCTTTGGGGGACAGCAACAGTTGCCAGGGCAACCCTGGGCAAGGCAGGAGGCTTAAGGGCGCCTGGACCCGCCCATTTCCGCTTTGGGGGCCAGCAACAGTTGCCAGGGCAACCCTTGGCATGGCAGGTAGCTTAAGGGCGCCTGGACCCACCCACTTCTGCTTTGGGGGCCAGCAACAGTTGCCAGGGCAACCCTGGGCATGGCAGGGGGCTTAAGGGCGCCTGGACCCGCCCACTTCCGCTTTGGGGGCCAGCAACAGTTGCCAGGTCAACCCAGGGCATGGCAGGGGGTTTAAAGGTGCCAGGCCCCGCCCACTTCCGCTTTGGGGGCCAGCAACAGTTGCAAGGGCAACCCTGGGCATGGCAGGGGGCTTAAGGGCGCCAGGACCCGCCCACTTCCGCTTTGGGGGCCAGCAACAGTTGCCAGGGCAACCCAGGGCAAGGCAGGAGGCTTAAGGGCGCCTGGACCCGCCCACTTCCGCTTTGGGGGCCAGCAACAGTTGCCAGGGCAATCCTGGGCAAGGCAGGGGGATTAGGGCACCTGGACCCGCCCACTTCCGCTTTGGGGGCCAGCAACAGTTGCCAGGATAACCCTGGGCATGGCAGGGGGCTTAAGGGCGCCTGGACCCGCCCACTTCCGCTTTTGGGGCCAGCAACAGTTGCCAGGGCAACCCAGGGCATGGCAGGGGCTTAATGGCGATAGGCCCCGCCCACTTCGGCTTTGGGGGACAGCAACAGTTGCCAAGGCAATCCTGGGCATGGCAGAGGGCTTAAGGGCGCCTGGACCCGCCCACTTCCGCTTTGGGGGCCAGCAACATTTGCCAGGGCAACCCTGGGCAAGGCTGGGGGCTTAAGGGGGCCTGACCCGCCCACTTCCGCTTTGGGGGCCAGCAACAGTTGCCAGGGCAACCCTGGGCATGGCAGGGGGCTTAAGGGCGCCTGGACCCGCCTACTTCCGCTTTGGGGGCCAGCAACAGTTGCCAGGTCAACCCAGGGCATGGCAGGGGGTTTAAAGGCGCCAGGCCCCGCCCATTACCGCTTTGGGGGCCAGCAACAGTTGCAAGGGCAACCCTGGGCATGGCAGGGGACTTAAGGGCGCCAGGAACCGCCCACTTCCGCTTTGGGGGCCAGCAACAGTTGCCAGGGCAACCCAGGGCAAGGCAGGGGGATTAAGGGCGCCTGTACCCGCCCACTTCCGCTTTGGAGGCCAGCAACAGTTGCCAGGATAACCCTGGGCATGGCAGGGGGCTTAAGGGCGCCTGGACCCGCCCACTTCCGCTTTGAGGGCCAGAAACAGTTGCCAGGTCAACCCTGGGCATGGCAGGGGGCTTAAGGGCGCCTGGACCCGCCCACTTCCGCTTTGGGGGCCAGCAACAGTTGCCAGGGCAACCCAGGGCATGGCAGGGGCTTAATGGCGATAGTCCCCGCCCACTTCCGCTTTGGGGGACAGCAACAGTTGCCAGGGCAACCCTGGGCAAGGCTGGGGGCTTAAGGGAGCCAGGACCCGCCCACTTCCGCTTTGGGGGCCAGCAACAGTTGCCAGGGCAACCCTGGGCAAGACTGGGGGCTTAAGGGCGCCAGGACCCGCCCACTTCTGCTTTGGGGGCCAGCAACAGTTGCCAGGGCAACCCTTGGCATGGCAGGTAGCTTAAGGGCGCCTGGACCCGCCCACTTCCGCTTTGGGGGCCAGCAACAGTTGCCAGGGCAACCCAGGGCATGGCAGGGGGCTTAAAGGCGCCAGGCCCCGCCCACTTCCGCTTTGGGGGCCAGCAACAATTGCAAGGGCAACCCTGGGCATGGCAGGGGACTTAAGGGCGCCAGGACCCGCCCACTTCCGCTTTGGGGGCCAGCAACAGTTGCCAGGGCAACCCAGGGCATGGCAGGGGCTTAATGGCGATAGGCCCCGCCCACTTCCGCTTTGGGGGACAGCAACAGTTGCCAGGGCATCCCTGGGCAAGGCAGGAGGCTTAAGGGCGCCTGGACCCGCCCACTTCCGCTTTGGGGGCCAGCAACAGTTGCCAGGGCAACCCTTGGCATGGCAGGTAGCTTAAGGGCGCCTGGACCCGCCCACTTCCGCTTTGGGGGCCAGCAACAGTTGCCAGGGCAATCCTGGGCAAGGCAGGGGGATTAGGGCACCTGGACCCGCCCACTTCCGCTTTGGGGGCCAGCAACAGTTGCCAGGATAACCCTGGGCATGGCAGGGGGCTTAAGGGCGCCTGGACCCGCCCACTTCCGCTTTGGGGGCCAGCAACAGTTGCCAGGGCAACCCAGGGCATGGCAGGGGGCTTAAAGGCGCCAGGCCCCGCCCACTTCCGCTTTGGGGGCCAGCAACAGTAGCAAGGGCAACCCTGGGCATGGCAGGGGACTTAAGGGCGCCAGGACCCGCCCACTTCCGCTTTGGGGGCCAGCAACAGTTGCCAGGGCAATCCTGGGCAAGGCAGGGGGATTAAGGGCGCCAGGCCCCGCCCACTTCCGCTTTGGGGGCCAGCAACAGTTGCAAGGGCAACCCTGGGCATGGCAGGGGGCTTAAGGGCGCCAGGACCCGCCCACTTCCGCTTTGGGGGCCAGCAACAGTTGCCAGGGCAACCCAGGGCAAGGCAGGAGGCTTAAGGGCGCCTGGACCCGCCCACTTCCGCTTTGGGGGCCAGCAAAAGTTGCCAGGGCAATCCTGGGCAAGGCAGGGGGATTAGGGCACCTGGACCCGCCCACTTCCGCTTTGAGGGCCAGCAACAGTTGCCAGGGCAACCCTGGGCATGGCAGGGTGCTTAAGGGCGCCTGGACCCGCCCACTTCCGCTTTGGGGGCCAGCAACAGTTGCCAGGGCAACCCAAGGCATGGCAGGGGCTTAATGGCGATAGGCCCCGCCCACTTCCGCTTTGGGGGACAGCAACAGTTGCCAAGGCAATCCTGGGCATGGCAGAGGGCTTAAGGGCGCCTGGACCCGCCCACTTCCGCTTTGGGGGCCAGCAACATTTGCCAGGGCAACCCTGGGCAAGGCTGGGGGCTTAAGGGCGCCTGGACCCGCCCACTTCCGCTTTGGGGGCCAGCAACAGTTGCCAGGGCAACCCTGGGCATGGCAGGGGGCTTAAGGGCGCCTGGACCCGCCCACTTCCGCTTTGGGGGCCAGCAACAGTTGCCAGGTCAACCCAGGGCATGGCAGGGGGTTTAAAGGCGCCAGGCCCCGCCCACTTCCGCTTTGGGGGCCAGCAACAGTTGCCAGGGCAACCCTGGGCATGGCAGGGACTTAAGGGCGCCAGGACCCGCCCACTTCCGCTTTGGGGGCCAGCAACAGTTGCAAGGGCAACCCTGGGCATGGCAGTGGGCTTAAGGGCGCCAGGACCCGCCACTTCCGCTTTGGGGGCCAGCAACAGTTGCCAGGGCAATCCTGGGCAAGGCAGGGGGATTAAGGGCGCCTGGACCCGCCCACTTCCGCTTTGGGGGCCAGCAACAGTTGCCAGGGCAACCCTGGGCATGGCAGGGGGCTTAAGGGCGCCAGGACCTTCCCACTTCTGCTTTGGGGGCCAGCAACAGTTGCCAGGGCAACCTGGGCAAGGCAGGAGGCTTAAGGGCGCCTGGACCCGCCCACTTCCGCTTTGGGGGCCAGCAACAGTTGCCAGGGCAACCCTTGGCATGGCAGGTAGCTTAATGGCGCCTGGACCCGCCCACTTCCGCTTTAGGGGCCAGCAACAGTTGCCAGGGCAACCCTGGGCATGGCAGGGGGCTTAAGGGCGCCAGGACCCGCCCACTTCCGCTTTGGGGGCCAGCAACAGTTGCAAGGGCAACCCTGGGCATGGCAGGGGACTTAAGGGCGCCAGGACCCGCCCACTTCCGCTTTGGGGGCCAGCAACAGTTGCCAGGGCAACCCTGGGCATGGCAGGGGGCTTAAGGGCGCCAGGACCCGCCCACTTCCGCTTTGGGGGCCAGCAACAGTTGCCAGGGCAATCCTGGGCAAGGCAGGGGGATTAAGGGCGCCTGGACCCGCCCACTTCCGCTTTGGGGGCCAGCAACAGTTGCCCGGATAACCCTGGGCATGGCAGGGGGCTTAAGGGCGCCTGGACCCGCCCACTTCCGCTTTGAGCGCCAGCAACAGTTGCCAGGGCAACCCTGGGCATGGCAGGGGGCTTAAGGGCGCCTGGACCCGCCCACTTCCACTTTGGGGGCCAGCACAGTTGCCAGGGCAACCCAGGGCATGGCAGGGGCTTAATGGCGATAGGCCCCGCCCACTTCCGCTTTGGGGGACAGCAACAGTTGCCAGGGCAACCCTGGGCAAGGCAGGAGGCTTAAGGGCGCCTGGACCCGCCCACTTCCGCTTTGGGGGCCAGCAACAGTTGCCAGGGCAACCCTTGGCATGGCAGGTAGCTTAAGGGCGCCTGGACCCGCCCACTTCCGCTTTGAGGGCCAGAAACAGTTGCCAGGTCAACCCTGGCATGGCAGGGGCTTAAGGGCGCCTGGACCCGCCCACTTCCGCTTTGGGGGCCAGCAACAGTTGCCAGGGCAACCCAGGGCATGGCAGGGGCTTAATGGCGATAGTCCCCGCCCACTTCCGCTTTGGGGGACAGCAACAGTTGCCAGGGCAACCCTGGGCAAGGCTGGGGGCTTAAGGGAGCCAGGACCCGCCCACTTCCGCTTTGGGGGCCAGCAACAGTTGCCAGGGCAACCCTGGGCAAGACTGGGGGCTTAAGGGCGCCAGGACCCGCCCACTTCTGCTTTGGGGGCCAGCAACAGTTGCCAGGGCAACCCTTGGCATGGCAGGTAGCTTAAGGGCGCCTGGACCCGCCCACTTCCCGCTTTGGGGGCCAGCAACAGTTGCCAGGGCAACCCAGGGCATGGCAGGGGGCTTAAAGGCGCCAGGCCCCGCCCACTTCCGCTTTGGGGGCCAGCAACAATTGCAAGGGCAACCCTGGGCATGGCAGGGGACTTAAGGGCGCCAGGACCCGCCCACTTCCGCTTTGGGGGCCAGCAACAGTTGCCAGGGCAACCCAGGGCATGGCAGGGGCTTAATGGCGATAGGCCCCGCCCACTTCCGCTTTGGGGGACAGCAACAGTTGCCAGGGCATCCCTGGGCAAGGCAGGAGGCTTAAGGGCGCCTGGACCCGCCCACTTCCGCTTTGGGGGCCAGCAACAGTTGCCAGGGCAACCCTTGGCATGGCAGGTAGCTTAAGGGCGCCTGGACCCGCCCACTTCCGCTTTGGGGGCCAGCAACAGTTGCCAGGGCAATCCTGGGCAAGGCAGGGGGATTAGGGCACCTGGACCCGCCCACTTCCGCTTTGGGGGCCAGCAACAGTTGCCAGGATAACCCTGGGCATGGCAGGGGGCTTAAGGGCGCCTGGACCCGCCCACTTCCGCTTTGGGGGCCAGCAACAGTTGCCAGGGCAACCCAGGGCATGGCAGGGGGCTTAAAGGCGCCAGGCCCCGCCCACTTCCGCTTTGGGGGCCAGCAACAGTAGCAAGGGCAACCCTGGGCATGGCAGGGGACTTAAGGGCGCCAGGACCCGCCCACTTCCGCTTTGGGGGGCCAGCAACAGTTGCCAGGGCAATCCTGGGCAAGGCAGGGGGATTAAGGGCGCCAGGCCCCGCCCACTTCCGCTTTGGGGGCCAGCAACAGTTGCAAGGGCAACCCTGGGCATGGCAGGGGGCTTAAGGGCGCCAGGACCCGCCCACTTCCGCTTTGGGGGCCAGCAACAGTTGCCAGGGCAACCCAGGGCAAGGCAGGAGGCTTAAGGGCGCCTGGACCCGCCCACTTCCGCTTTGGGGGCCAGCAAAAGTTGCCAGGGCAATCCTGGGCAAGGCAGGGGATTAGGGCACCTGGACCCGCCCACTTCCGCTTTGAGGGCCAGCAACAGTTGCCAGGGCAACCCTGGGCATGGCAGGGTGCTTAAGGGCGCCTGGACCCGCCCACTTCCGCTTTGGGGGCCAGCAACAGTTGCCAGGGCAACCCAAGGCATGGCAGGGGCTTAATGGCGATAGGCCCCGCCCACTTCCGCTTTGGGGGACAGCAACAGTTGCCAAGGCAATCCTGGGCATGGCAGAGGGCTTAAGGGCGCCTGGACCCGCCCACTTCCGCTTTGGGGGCCAGCAACATTTGCCAGGGCAACCCTGGGCAAGGCTGGGGGCTTAAGGGCGCCTGGACCCGCCCACTTCCGCTTTGGGGGCCAGCAACAGTTGCCAGGGCAACCCTGGGCATGGCAGGGGGCTTAAGGGCGCCTGGACCCGCCCACTTCCGCTTTGGGGGCCAGCAACAGTTGCCAGGTCAACCCAGGGCATGGCAGGGGGTTTAAAGGCGCCAGGCCCCGCCCACTTCCGCTTTGGGGGCCAGCAACAGTTGCCAGGGCAACCCTGGGCATGGCAGGGGACTTAAGGGCGCCAGGACCCGCCCACTTCCGCTTTGGGGGCCAGCAACAGTTGCAAGGGCAACCCTGGGCATGGCAGTGGGCTTAAGGGCGCCAGGACCCGCCCACTTCCGCTTTGGGGGCCAGCAACAGTTGCCAGGGCAATCCTGGGCAAGGCAGGGGGATTAAGGGCGCCTGGACCCGCCCACTTCCGCTTTGGGGGCCAGCAACAGTTGCCAGGGCAACCCTGGGCATGGCAGGGGGCTTAAGGGCGCCAGGACCTTCCCACTTCTGCTTTGGGGGCCAGCAACAGTTGCCAGGGCAACCCTGGGCAAGGCAGGAGGCTTAAGGGCGCCTGGACCCGCCCACTTCCGCTTTGGGGGCCAGCAACAGTTGCCAGGGCAACCCTTGGCATGGCAGGTAGCTTAATGGCGCCTGGACCCGCCCACTTCCGCTTTAGGGCCAGCAACAGTTGCCAGGGCAACCCTGGGCATGGCAGGGGGCTTAAGGGCGCCAGGACCCGCCCACTTCCGCTTTGGGGGCCAGCAACAGTTGCAAGGGCAACCCTGGGCATGGCAGGGGACTTAAGGGCGCCAGGACCCGCCCACTTCCGCTTTGGGGGCCAGCAACAGTTGCCAGGGCAACCCTGGGCATGGCAGGGGGCTTAAGGGCGCCAGGACCCGCCCACTTCCGCTTTGGGGGCCAGCAACAGTTGCCAGGGCAATCCTGGGCAAGGCAGGGGGATTAAGGGCGCCTGGACCCGCCCACTTCCGCTTTGGGGGCCAGCAACAGTTGCCCGGATAACCCTGGGCATGGCAGGGGGCTTAAGGGCGCCTGGACCCGCCCACTTCCGCTTTGAGCGCCAGCAACAGTTGCCAGGGCAACCCTGGGCATGGCAGGGGGCTTAAGGGCGCCTGGACCCGCCCACTTCCACTTTGGGGGCCAGCAACAGTTGCCAGGGCAACCCAGGGCATGGCAGGGGCTTAATGGCGATAGGCCCCGCCCACTTCCGCTTTGGGGGACAGCAACAGTTGCCAGGGCAACCCTGGGCAAGGCAGGAGGCTTAAGGGCGCCTGGACCCGCCCACTTCCGCTTTGGGGGCCAGCAACAGTTGCCAGGGCAACCCTTGGCATGGCAGGTAGCTTAAGGGCGCCTGGACCCACCCACTTCTGCTTTGGGGGCCAGCAACAGTTGCCAGGGCAACCCTGGGCATGGCAGGGGGCTTAAGGGCGCCTGGACCCGCCCACTTCCGCTTTGGGGCCAGCAACAGTTGCCAGGTCAACCCAGGGCATGGCAGGGGTTTAAAGGTGCCAGGCCCCGCCCACTTCCGCTTTGGGGGCCAGCAACAGTTGCAAGGGCAACCCTGGGCATGGCAGGGGGCTTAAGGGCGCCAGGACCCGCCCACTTCCGCTTTGGGGGCCAGCAACAGTTGCCAGGGCAACCCAGGGCAAGGCAGGAGGCTTAAGGGCGCCTGGACCCGCCCACTTCCGCTTTGGGGGCCAGCAACAGTTGCCAGGGCAATCCTGGGCAAGGCAGGGGGATTAGGGCACCTGGACCCGCCCACTTCCGCTTTGGGGGCCAGCAACAGTTGCCAGGATAACCCTGGGCATGGCAGGGGGCTTAAGGGCGCCTGGACCCGCCCACTTCCGCTTTGAGGGCCAGCAACAGTTGCCAGGGCAACCCTGGGCATGGCAGGGTGCTTAAGGGTGCCTGGACCCGCCCACTTCCGCTTTTGGGGCCAGCAACAGTTGCCAGGGCAACCCAGGGCATGGCAGGGGCTTAATGGCGATAGGCCCCGCCCACTTCGGCTTTGGGGGACAGCAACAGTTGCCAAGGCAATCCTGGGCATGGCAGAGGGCTTAAGGGCGCCTGGACCCGCCCACTTCCGCTTTGGGGGCCAGCAACATTTGCCAGGGCAACCCTGGGCAAGGCTGGGGGCTTAAGGGGGCCTGGACCCGCCCACTTCCGCTTTGGGGGCCAGCAACAGTTGCCAGGGCAACCCTGGGCATGGCAGGGGGCTTAAGGGCGCCTGGACCCGCCCACTTCCGCTTTGGGGGCCAGCAACAGTTGCCAGGTCAACCCAGGGCATGGCAGGGGGTTTAAAGGCGCCAGGCCCCGCCCATTACCGCTTTGGGGGCCAGCAACAGTTGCAAGGGCAACCCTGGGCATGGCAGGGGACTTAAGGGCGCCAGGAACCGCCCACTTCCGCTTTGGGGGCCAGCAACAGTTGCCAGGGCAACCCAGGGCAAGGCAGGGGGATTAAGGGCGCCTGTACCCGCCCACTTCCGCTTTGGGGGCCAGCAACAGTTGCCAGGATAACCCTGGGCATGGCAGGGGGCTTAAGGGCGCCTGGACCCGCCCACTTCCGCTTTGAGGGCCAGAAACAGTTGCCAGGTCAACCCTGGGCATGGCAGGGGGCTTAAGGGCGCCTGGACCCGCCCACTTCCGCTTTGGGGGCCAGCAACAGTTGCCAGGGCAACCCAGGGCATGGCAGGGGCTTAATGGCGATAGTCCCCGCCCACTTCCGCTTTGGGGGACAGCAACAGTTGCCAGGGCAACCCTGGGCAAGGCTGGGGGCTTAAGGGAGCCAGGACCCGCCCACTTCCGCTTTGGGGGCCAGCAACAGTTGCCAGGGCAACCCTGGGCAAGACTGGGGGCTTAAGGGCGCCAGGACCCGCCCACTTCTGCTTTGGGGGCCAGCAACAGTTGCCAGGGCAACCCTTGGCATGGCAGGTAGCTTAAGGGCGCCTGGACCTGCCCACTTCCGCTTTGGGGGCCAGCAACAGTTGCCAGGGCAACCCTGGGCATGGCAGGTGGCTTAAGGGCACCTGGACCCGCCCACTTCCGCTTTGGGGGCCAGCAACAGTTGCCAGGGCAACCCAGGGCATGGCAGGGGGCTTAAAGGCGCCAGGCCCCGCCCACTTCCGCTTTGGGGGCCAGCAACAATTGCAAGGGCAACCCTGGGCATGGCAGGGGACTTAAGGGCGCCAGGACCCGCCCACTTCCGCTTTGGGGGCCAGCAACAGTTGCCAGGGCAATCCTGGGCAAGGCAGGGGGATTAAGGGCGCATGGACCCGCCCACTTCCGCTTTGGGGGCCAGCAACAGTTGCCAGGGCAATCCTGGGCAAGGCAGGGGGATTAAGGGCGCCTGGACCCGCCCACTTCCGCTTTGGGGGCCAGCAACAGTTGCCAGGATAACCCTGGGCATGGCAGGGGGCTTAAGGGCGCCTGGACCCGCCCACTTCCGCTTTGAGCGCCAGCAACAGTTGCCAGGGCAACCCTGGGCATGGCAGGGGGCTTAAGGGCGCCTGGACCCGCCCACTTCCGCTTTGGGGGCCAGCAACAGTTGCCAGGGCAACCCAGGGCATGGCAGGGGCTTAATGGCGATAGGCCCCGCCCACTTCCGCTTTGGGGGACAGCAACAGTTGCCAGGGCATCCCTGGGCAAGGCAGGAGGCTTAAGGGCGCCTGGACCCGCCCACTTCCGCTTTGGGGGCCAGCAACAGTTGCCAGGGCAACCCTTGGCATGGCAGGTAGCTTAAGGGCGCCTGGACCCGCCCACTTCCGCTTTGGGGGCCAGCAACAGTTGCCAGGGCAATCCTGGGCAAGGCAGGGGGATTAGGGCACCTGGACCCGCCCACTTCCGCTTTGGGGGCCAGCAACAGTTGCCAGGATAACCCTGGGCATGGCAGGGGGCTTAAGGGCGCCTGGACCCGCCCACTTCCGCTTTGGGGGCCAGCAACAGTTGCCAGGGCAACCCAGGGCATGGCAGGGGGCTTAAAGGCGCCAGGCCCCGCCCACTTCCGCTTTGGGGGCCAGCAACAGTTGCAAGGGCAACCCTGGGCATGGCAGGGGACTTAAGGGCGCCAGGACCCGCCCACTTCCGCTTTGGGGGCCAGCAACAGTTGCCAGGGCAATCCTGGGCAAGGCAGGGGGATTAAGGGCGCCAGGCCCCGCCCACTTCCGCTTTGGGGGCCAGCAACAGTTGCAAGGGCAACCCTGGGCATGGCAGGGGGCTTAAGGGCGCCAGGACCCGCCCACTTCCGCTTTGGGGGCCAGCAACAGTTGCCAGGGCAACCCAGGGCAAGGCAGGAGGCTTAAGGGCGCCTGGACCCGCCCACTTCCGCTTTGGGGGCCAGCAAAAGTTGCCAGGGCAATCCTGGGCAAGGCAGGGGGATTAGGGCACCTGGACCCGCCCACTTCCGCTTTGAGCGCCAGCAACAGTTGCCAGGGCAACCCTGGGCATGGCAGGGGGCTTAAGGGCGCCTGGACCCGCCCACTTCCACTTTGGGGGCCAGCAACAGTTGCCAGGGCAACCAGGGCATGGCAGGGGCTTAATGGCGATAGGCCCCGCCCACTTCCGCTTTGGGGGACAGCAACAGTTGCCAGGGCAACCCTGGGCAAGGCAGGAGGCTTAAGGGCGCCTGGACCCGCCCACTTCCGCTTTGGGGGCCAGCAACAGTTGCCAGGGCAACCCTTGGCATGGCAGGTAGCTTAAGGGCGCCTGGACCCACCCACTTCTGCTTTGGGGGCCAGCAACAGTTGCCAGGGCAACCCTGGGCATGGCAGGGGGCTTAAGGGCGCCTGGACCCGCCCACTTCCGCTTTGGGGGCCAGCAACAGTTGCCAGGTCAACCCAGGGCATGGCAGGGGGTTTAAAGGTGCCAGGCCCCGCCCACTTCCGCTTTGGGGGCCAGCAACAGTTGCAAGGGCAACCCTGGGCATGGCAGGGGGCTTAAGGGCGCCAGGACCCGCCCACTTCCGCTTTGGGGCCAGCAACAGTTGCCAGGGCAACCCAGGGCAAGGCAGGAGGCTTAAGGGCGCCTGGACCCGCCCACTTCCGCTTTGGGGGCCAGCAACAGTTGCCAGGGCAATCCTGGGCAAGGCAGGGGGATTAGGGCACCTGGACCCGCCCACTCCGCTTTGGGGGCCAGCAACAGTTGCCAGGATAACCCTGGGCATGGCAGGGGGCTTAAGGGCGCCTGGACCCGCCCACTTCCGCTTTTGGGGCCAGCAACAGTTGCCAGGGCAACCCAGGGCATGGCAGGGGCTTAATGGCGATAGGCCCCGCCCACTTCGGCTTTGGGGGACAGCAACAGTTGCCAAGGCAATCCTGGGCATGGCAGAGGGCTTAAGGGCGCCTGGACCCGCCCACTTCCGCTTTGGGGGCCAGCAACATTTGCCAGGGCAACCCTGGGCAAGGCTGGGGGCTTAAGGGGGCCTGGACCCGCCCACTTCCGCTTTGGGGCCAGCAACAGTTGCCAGGGCAACCCTGGGCATGGCAGGGGGCTTAAGGGCGCCTGGACCCGCCCACTTCCGCTTTGGGGGCCAGCAACAGTTGCCAGGTCAACCCAGGGCATGGCAGGGGGTTTAAAGGCGCCAGGCCCCGCCCATTACCGCTTTGGGGGCCAGCAACAGTTGCAAGGGCAACCCTGGGCATGGCAGGGGACTTAAGGGCGCCAGGAACCGCCCACTTCCGCTTTGGGGGCCAGCAACAGTTGCCAGGGCAACCCAGGGCAAGGCAGGGGGATTAAGGGCGCCTGTACCCGCCCACTTCCGCTTTGGAGGCCAGCAACAGTTGCCAGGATAACCCTGGGCATGGCAGGGGGCTTAAGGGCGCCTGGACCCGCCCACTTCCGCTTTGAGGGCCAGAAACAGTTGCCAGGTCAACCCTGGGCATGGCAGGGGGCTTAAGGGCGCCTGGACCCGCCCACTTCCGCTTTGGGGGCCAGCAACAGTTGCCAGCGCAACCCAGGGCATGGCAGGGGCTTAATGGCGATAGTCCCCGCCCACTTCCGCTTTGGGGGACAGCAACAGTTGCCAGGGCAACCCTGGGCAAGGCTGGGGGCTTAAGGGAGCCAGGACCCGCCCACTTCCGCTTTGGGGGCCAGCAACAGTTGCCAGGGCAACCCTGGGCAAGACTGGGGGCTTAAGGGCGCCAGGACCCGCCCACTTCTGCTTTGGGGGCCAGCAACAGTTGCCAGGGCAACCCTTGGCATGGCAGGTAGCTTAAGGGCGCCTGGACCTGCCCACTTCCGCTTTGGGGGCCAGCAACAGTTGCCAGGGCAACCCTGGGCATGGCAGGTGGCTTAAGGGCACCTGGACCCGCCCACTTCCGCTTTGGGGGCCAGCAACAGTTGCCAGGGCAACCCAGGGCATGGCAGGGGGCTTAAAGGCGCCAGGCCCCGCCCACTTCCGCTTTGGGGGCCAGCAACAATTGCAAGGGCAACCCTGGGCATGGCAGGGGACTTAAGGGCGCCAGGACCCGCCCACTTCCGCTTTGGGGGCCAGCAACAGTTGCCAGGGCAATCCTGGGCAAGGCAGGGGGATTAAGGGCGCATGGACCCGCCCACTTCCGCTTTGGGGGCCAGCAACAGTTGCCAGGGCAATCCTGGGCAAGGCAGGGGGATTAAGGGCGCCTGGACCCGCCCACTTCCGCTTTGGGGGCCAGCAACAGTTGCCAGGATAACCCTGGGCATGGCAGGGGGCTTAAGGGCGCCTGGACCCGCCCACTTCCGCTTTGAGCGCCAGCAACAGTTGCCAGGGCAACCCTGGGCATGGCAGGGGGCTTAAGGGCGCCTGGACCCGCCCACTTCCGCTTTGGGGGCCAGCAACAGTTGCCAGGGCAACCCAGGGCATGGCAGGGGCTTAATGGCGATAGGCCCCGCCCACTTCCGCTTTGGGGGACAGCAACAGTTGCCAGGGCATCCCTGGGCAAGGCAGGAGGCTTAAGGGCGCCTGGACCCGCCCACTTCCGCTTTGGGGGCCAGCAACAGTTGCCAGGGCAACCCTTGGCATGGCAGGA
>NW_028142379.1:0-77115 GCF_055691185.1 Crinia signifera
TAGGCCCAGCAACAGTTGCCAGGGCAACCCTGGGCATGGCAGGGGGCTTGAGGTCGCATGGCCCCGCCCACTTCCGCTTTGGGGGCCAGCAACAGTTGCCATGGCAACCCTGGGCATGGCAGGGGGCTTGAGGGCGCCAGGACCCCGCCCACTTCCGCTTTGGGGGCCAGCAACAGTTGCCATGGCAACCCTGGACATGGCAGGGGGCTTGAGGTCGCCTGGCCCCGCCCAATTCCGCTTTGGGGGCCAGCAACAGTTGCCATGGCAACCCTGGGCATGGCAGGGGGCTTGAGGGCGCCAGGACCCGCCCACTTCCGCTTTGGGGGCCAGCAACAGTTGCCATGGCAACCCTGGGCATGGCAGGGGGCTTGAGGGCGCCAGGACCCGCCCACTTCCGCTTTAGGGCCTAGCAACAGTTGCCATGGCAACCCTGGGCATGGCAGGGGGCTGGAGGACGTCAGGACCCGCCTACTTCCGCTTTGGGGCCCAGCAACAGTTGCCAGGGCAAGCCTGGGCATGGCAAGGGGCTGGAGGGCGCCAGGACCCGCCCACTTCCGCTTTGGGGCCCAGCAACAGTTGCCAAGGCAACCCTGGGCATGGCAGGGGGCTTGAGGTCGCCTGGCCCTCCCACTTCCGCTTTGGGGGCCAGCAACAGTTGCCATGGCAACCCTGGGCATGGCAGGGGGCTTGAGGGCGCCAGGACCCGCCCACTTCCTCTTTGGGGCCCAGCAACAGTTGTCATGGCAACCCTGGGCATGGCAGGGGGCTGGAGGACGTCAGGACCCGCCCACTTCCGCTTTGGGGCCCAGCAACAGTTGCCAGGGCAAGCCTGGGCATGGCAAGGGGCTGGAGGGCGCCAAGACCCGCCCACTTCCGCTTTGGGGGCCAGCAACAGTTGCCAGGGCAAACCTGGGCATGGCAGGGGGCTGGAGGGCATCAGGACCCGCCCACTTCCGCTTTGGGGCCCAGCAACAGTTGCCAGGGCAAGCCTGGAAATGGCAAGGGTCTGGAGGGCGCCAGGACCTGCCCACTTCCGCTTTGGGGGCCAGCAACAGTTGCCAGGGCAACCCTGGGCATGGCAGGGGGCTGGAGGGCATCAGGACCCGCCCACTTCCGCTTTGGGGCCCAGCTACAGTTGCCAGTGCAAGCCTGGGCATGGCAGGGGGCTGGAGGACGTCAGGACCCGCCCACTTCCGCTTTGGGGCCCAGCAACAGTTGCCAGGCAAGCCTGGGCATGGCAGGGGGCTGGAGGGCGCCAGGACCCGCCCACTTCCGCTTTGGGGGCCAGCAACAGTTGCCAGGGCAACCCTGGGCATGGGAGGGGGCTGGAGGGCATCAGGACCCGCCCACTTCCGCTTTGGGGCCCAGCAACAGTTGCCATGGCAAGCCTGGGCATGGCAGGGGGCTGGAGGGCGCCAGGACCCGCCCACTTCCGCATTGGGGCCCAGCTACAGTTGCCAGGGCAACCCTGGGCATGGCAGGGGGCTGGAGGGCGCCAGGACCCGCCCACTTCCGCATTGGGGCCCAGCTACAGTTGCCAGGGCAACCCTGGGCATGGCAGGGGGCTGGAGGGCGTCACGACCCGCCCACTTCCACTTTGGGGCCCAGCAACAGTTGTTAGGGCAAGCCTGGGCATGGCAGGGGGCTGGAGGGCGCCTGGCCCCGTCCACTTCCACTTTGGGGGCCAGCAACAGTTGCCAGGGCACGCCTGGGCATGGCAGGGGGCTGGAGGACGCCAGGACCCGCCCACTTCCGCTTTGGGGCCCAGCAACAGTTGCCAGGGCAACCCTGGGCATGGCAGGGGGCTTGAGGTCGCCTGGCCCCGCCCACTTCCGCTTTGGGGGCCAGCAACAGTTGCCATGGCAAGGGGCTGGAGGGCTCCAGGACCCGCCAACTTCCGCTTTGGGGGCCAGCAACAGTTGCCAGGGCAACCCTGGGCATGGCAGGGGGCTGGAGGGCATCAGGACCCGCCCACTTCCGCTTTGGGGCCCAGCAACAGTTGCCAGGGAAAGCCTGGGCATGGCAGGGGGCTGGAGTACGCCAGGACCCGCCCACTTCCGCTTTGGGGCCCAGCTACAGTTGCCAGGGCAACCCTGGGTATGGCAGGGGGCTGGAGGACGTCAGGACCCGCCCACTTCCTCTTTGGGGCCCAGCTACAGTTGCCAGGGCCACCCTGGGCATGGCAGGGGGCTGGAGGGCATCAGGACCCGCCCACTTCCGCTTTGGGGCCCAGCAACAGTTGCCAGGGAAAGCCTGGGCATGGCAGGGGGCTGGAGGGCGCCAGGACCCGCCCACTTCCGCTTTGGGGCCCAGCTACAGTTGCCAGGGCAACCCTGGGCATGGCAGGGGGCTGGAGGACGTCAGGACCCGCCCACTTCCGCTTTGGGGCCCAGCAACAGTTGCCAGGGCAAGCCTGGGCATGGCAGGGGGCTGAAGGGCGCCAGGACCCGCCCACTTCCGCATTGGGGCCCAGCTACAGTTGCCAGGGCAACCCTGGGCATGGCAGGGGGCTGGAGGGCGCCAGGACCCGCCCACTTCCGCTTTGGGGCCCAGCAACAGTTGCCAGGGCAAGTCTGGGCATGGCAGGGGGCTGGAGGGCGCCAGGACCCGCCCACTTCCGCTTTGGGGCCCAGCAACAGCTGCCAGGGCAACCCTGGGCATGGCAGGGGCTTGAGGTCGCCTGGCCCCGCCCACTTCCGCTTTGGGGGCCAGCAACAGTTGCCATGGCAACCCTGGGCATGGCAGGGGCTTGAGGGTGTTAGGACCCACCCACTTCCCGCTTTGGGGCCCAGCAACAGTTGCCAGGGCAAGCCTGGGCATGGCAGGGGGCTGGAGGGCGTCAGGACCCGCCCACTTCCACTTTGGGGCCCAGCAACAGTTGCCAGGGCAAGCCTGGGCATGGCAGGGGGCTGGAGGACGTCAGGACTCGCCCACTTCCGCTTTGGGGCCCAGCAACAGTTGCCAGGGCAACCCTGGGCATGGCAGGGGGCTTGAGGTCGCCTGGCCCCGCCCACTTCCGCTTTGGGGGCCAGCAACAGTTGCCATGGCAACCCGGGGCATGGCAGGGGGCTTGAGGGTGCCAGGACCCACCCACTTCCGCTTTGGGGCCCAGCAACAGTTGCCAGGGCAAGCCTGGGCATGGCAGGGGGCTGGAGGGCGTCAGGACCCGCCCACTTCCACTTTGGGGCCCAGCAACAGTTGCCAGGGCAAGCCTGGGCATGGCAGGGGGCTGGAGGACGTCAGGACTCGCCCACTTCCGCTTTGAGGCCCAGCAACAGTTGCCAGGGCAACCCTGGGCATGGCAGGGGGCTTGAGGTCGCATGGCCCCGCCCACTTCTGCTTTGGGGGCCAGCAACAGTTGCCATGGCAACCCTGGGCATGGCAGGGGGCTTGAGGGCGCCAGGACCCGCCCACTTCCGCTTTGGGGGGCCAGCAACAGTTGCCATGGCAACCCTGGGCATGGCAGGGGGCTTGAGGGCGCCAGGACCCGCCCACTTCCGCTTTGGGGGCCAGCAACAGTTGCCATGGCAACCCTGGACATGGCAGGGGGCTTGAGGTCGCCTGGCCCCGCCCAATTCCGCTTTGGGGGCCAGCAACAGTTGCCATGGCAACCCTGGGCATGGCAGGGGGCTTGAGGGCGCCAGGACCCGCCCACTTCCGCTTTGGGGGCCAGCAACAGTTGCCATGGCAACCCTGGGCATGGCAGGGGGCTTGAGGGCGCCAGGACCCGCCCACTTCCGCTTTAGGGCCTAGCAACAGTTGCCATGGCAACCCTGGGCATGGCAGGGGGCTGGAGGACGTCAGGACCCGCCTACTTCCGCTTTGGGGCCCAGCAACAGTTGCCAGGGCAAGCCTGGGCATGGCAAGGGGCTGGAGGGCGCCAGGACCCGCCCACTTCCGCTTTGGGGCCCAGCAACAGTTGCCAAGGCAACCCTGGGCATGGCAGGGGGCTTGAGGTCGCCTGGCCCTCCCACTTCCGCTTTGGGGGCCAGCAACAGTTGCCATGGCAACCCTGGGCATGGCAGGGGGCTTGAGGGCGCCAGGACCCGCCCACTTCCTCTTTGGGGCCCAGCAACAGTTGTCATGGCAACCCTGGGCATGGCAGGGGGCTGGAGGACGTCAGGACCCGCCCACTTCCGCTTTGGGGCCCAGCAACAGTTGCCAGGGCAAGCCTGGGCATGGCAAGGGGCTGGAGGGCGCCAAGACCCGCCCACTTCCGCTTTGGGGGCCAGCAACAGTTGCCAGGGCAAACCTGGGCATGGCAGGGGGCTGGAGGGCATCAGGACCCGCCCACTTCCGCTTTGGGGCCCAGCAACAGTTGCCAGGGCAAGCCTGGGCATGGCAAGGGTCTGGAGGGCGCCAGGACCTGCCCACTTCCGCTTTGGGGGCCAGCAACAGTTGCCAGGGCAACCCTGGGCATGGCAGGGGGCTGGAGGGCATCAGGACCCGCCCACTTCCGCTTTGGGGCCCAGCTACAGTTGCCAGTGCAAGCCTGGGCATGGCAGGGGGCTGGAGGACGTCAGGACCCGCCCACTTCCGCTTTGGGGCCCAGCAACAGTTGCCAGGCAAGCCTGGGCATGGCAGGGGGCTGGAGGGCGCCAGGACCCGCCCACTTCCGCTTTGGGGGCCAGCAACAGTTGCCAGGGCAACCCTGGGCATGGGAGGGGGCTGGAGGGCATCAGGACCCGCCCACTTCCGCTTTGGGGCCCAGCAACAGTTGCCATGGCAAGCCTGGGCATGGCAGGGGGCTGGAGGGCGCCAGGACCCGCCCACTTCCGCATTGGGGCCCAGCTACAGTTGCCAGGGCAACCCTGGGCATGGCAGGGGGCTGGAGGGCGCCAGGACCCGCCCACTTCCGCATTGGGGCCCAGCTACAGTTGCCAGGGCAACCCTGGGCATGGCAGGGGGCTGGAGGGCGTCACGACCCGCCCACTTCCACTTTGGGGCCCAGCAACAGTTGTTAGGGCAAGCCTGGGCATGGCAGGGGGCTGGAGGGCGCCTGGCCCCGCCCACTTCCACTTTGGGGGCCAGCAACAGTTGCCAGGGCACGCCTGGGCATGGCAGGGGGCTGGAGGACGCCAGGACCCGCCCACTTCCGCTTTGGGGCCCAGCAACAGTTGCCAGGGCAACCCTGGGCATGGCAGGGGGCTTGAGGTCGCCTGGCCCCGCCCACTTCCGCTTTGGGGGCCAGCAACAGTTGCCATGGCAAGGGGCTGGAGGGCTCCAGGACCCGCCAACTTCCGCTTTGGGGGCCAGCAACAGTTGCCAGGGCAACCCTGGGCATGGCAGGGGGCTGGAGGGCATCAGGACCCGCCCACTTCCGCTTTGGGGCCCAGCAACAGTTGCCAGGGCAAGCCTGGGCATGGCAGGGGGCTGGAGGGCGCCAGGACCCGCCCACTTCCGCATTGGGGCCCAGCTACAGTTGCCAGGGCAAGCCTGGGCATGACAAGGGGCTGGAGGACGTCAGGACCCGCCCACTTCCGCTTTAGGGCCCAGCAACAGTTGCCAGGGCAAGCCTGGGCATGGCAAGGGACTGGAGGGCGCCAGAATCCGCCCACTTCCGCTTTGGGGGCCAGCAACAGTTGCCAGGGCAAGCCTGGGCATGGCAGGGGGCTTGATGGCGCCAGGACTCGCCCACTTCCGCTTTGGGGGCCAACAACAGTTGCCATGGCAACCCTGGGCATGGCAGGGGGCTTGAGGGCGCCAGGACCCGCCCACTTCCACTTTGGGGCCCAGCAACAGTTGCCAGGGCAAGCCTGGGCATGGCAGGGGGCTTGAGGGCGCCAGGACCCGCCCACTTTCGCTTTGGGGGCCAGCAACAGTTGCCATGGCAACCCTGGGCATGGCAGGGGGCTTGAGGTCGCCTGGCCCCACCCACTTCCGCTTTGGGGGCCAGCAACAGTTGCCATGGCAACCCTGGGCAGGGCAGGGGGGCTTGAGGGCACCAGGACCCGCCCACTTCCGCTTTGGGGGCCAGCAACAGTTGCCATGGCAACCCTGGGCATGGCAGGGGGCTTGAGGGCGCCAGGACCCGCCCACTTCCGCTTTGGGGGCCAGCAACAGTTGCCATGGCAACCTTGGGCATGGCAAGGGGCTGGAGGGCGCCAGGACCCGCCCACTTCCGCTTTGGGGGCCAGCAACAGTTGCCATGGCAACCCTGGGCATGGCAGGGGGCTTTAGGGCGCCAGGACCCGCCCACTTCCGCTTTGGGGCCCAGCAACAGTTGTCATGGCAACCCTGGGCATGGCAGGGGGCTGGAGGACGTCAGGACCCGCCCACTTCCGCTTTGGGGCCCAGCAACAGTTGCCAGGGCAATCCTGGGCATGGCAAGGGGCTGGAGGGCGCCAGGACCCGCCCACTTCCGCTTTGGGGGCCAGCAACAGTTGCCAGGGCAACCCTGGGCATGGCAGGAGGCTGGAGGGCATCAGGACCCGCCCACTTCCGCTTTGGGGCCCAGCAACAGTTGCCAGGGCAACCCTGGGCATGGCAGGGGGCTGGAGGGCGCCAGGACCCGCCCACTTCTGCATTGGGGCCCAGCTACAGTTGCCAGGGCAAGGCTGGGCATGACAAGGGGCTGGAGGGCGCCAGGACCCGCCCACTTCCGCTTTGGAGGCCAGCAACCCTGGGCATGGCAGTGGGCTTGAGGTCGCCTGGCCCTGCCCACTTCTGCTTTGGGGGCCAGCAACAGTTGCCATGGCAATCCTGGGCATGGCAGGGGGCTTGAGGGCGCCAGGACCCGCCCACTTCCGCTTTGGGGCCCAGCAACAGTTGCCATGGCAATCCTGGGCATGGCAGGGGGCTGGAGGACGTCAGGACCCGCCCACTTCCGCTTTGGGGGTCAGCAACAGTTGCCAGGGCAATCCTGGGCATGGCAGGGGGCTTGAGGTCGCCTGGCCCCGCCCACTTCTGCTTTGGGGCCCAGCAACAGTTGCCAGGCAAGCCTGGGCATGGCAGGGGGCTGGAGGGCGCCAGGACCCGCCCACTTCCGCTTTGGGGGCCAGCAACAGTTGCCAGGGAAACCCTGGGCATGGCAGGGGGCTGGAGGGCATCAAAACCCGCCCACTTCCGCTTTGGGGCCCAGCAACAGTTGCCATGGCAAGCCTGGGCATGGCAGGGGGCTGGAGGGCGCCAGGACCCGCCCACTTCCGCATTGGGGCCCAGCTACAGTTGCCAGGGCAACCCTGGGCATGGCAGGGGGCTGGAGGGCGCCAGGACCCGCCCACTTCCGCTTTGGGGCCCAGCAACAGTTGTCATGGCAATCCTGGGCATGGCAGGGGGCTGGAGGGCGCCAGGATCCGCCCACTTCCGCTTTGGGGGCCAGCAACAGTTGCCAGGGCAACCCTGGGCATGGCAGTGGGCTTGAGGTCGCCTGGCCCCGCCCACTTCTGCTTTGGGGGCCAGCAACAGTTGCCATGGCAATCCTGGGCATGGCAGGGGGCTTGAGGGCGCCAGGACCCGCCCACTTCCGCTTTAGGGCCTAGCAACAGTTGCCATGGCAACCCTGGGCATGGCAGGGGGCTGGAGGACGTCAGGACCCGCCTACTTCCGCTTTGGGGCCCAGCAACAGTTGCCAGGGCAAGCCTGGGCATGGCAAGGGGCTGGAGGGCGCCAGGACCCGACCACTTCCGCTTTGGGGCCCAGCAACAGTTGCCAAGGCAACCCTGGGCATGGCAGGGGGCTTGAGGTCGCCTGGCCCTCCCACTTCCGCTTTGGGGGCCAGCAACAGTTGCCATGGCAACCCTGGGCATGGCAGGGGGCTTGAGGGCGCCAGGACCCGCCCACTTCCGCTTTGGGGCCCAGCAACAGTTGTCATGGCAACCCTGGGCATGGCAGGGGGCTGGAGGACGTCAGGACCCGCCCACTTCCGCTTTGGGGCCCAGCAACAGTTGCCAGGGCAAGCCTGGGCATGGCAAGGGGCTGGAGGGCGCCAAGACCCGCCCACTTCCGCTTTGGGGGCCAGCAACAGTTGCCAGGGCAAACCTGGGCATGGCAGGGGGCTGGAGGGCATCAGGACCCGCCCACTTCCGCTTTGGGGCCCAGCAACAGTTGCCAGGGCAAGCCTGGGCATGGCAAGGGTCTGGAGGGCGCCAGGACCTGCCCACTTCCGCTTTGGGGGCCAGCAACAGTTGCCAGGGCAACCCTGGGCATGGCAGGGGGCTGGAGGGCATCAGGACCCGCCCACTTCCGCTTTGGGGCCCAGCTACAGTTGCCAGTGCAAGCCTGGGCATGGCAGGGGGCTGGAGGACGTCAGGACCCGCCCACTTCCGCTTTGGGGCCCAGCAACAGTTGCCAGGCAAGCCTGGGCATGGCAGGGGGCTGGAGGGCGCCAGGACCCGCCCACTTCCGCTTTGGGGGCCAGCAACAGTTGCCAGGGCAACCCTGGGCATGGGAGGGGGCTGGAGGGCATCAGGACCCGCCCACTTCCGCTTTGGGGCCCAGCAACAGTTGCCATGGCAAGCCTGGGCATGGCAGGGGGCTGGAGGGCGCCAGGACCCGCCCACTTCCGCATTGGGGCCCAGCTACAGTTGCCAGGGCAACCCTGGGCATGGCAGGGGGCTGGAGGGCGCCAGGACCCGCCCACTTCCGCATTGGGGCCCAGCTACAGTTGCCAGGGCAACCCTGGGCATGGCAGGGGGCTGGAGGGCGTCACGACCCGCCCACTTCCACTTTGGGGCCCAGCAACAGTTGTTAGGGCAAGCATGGGCATGGCAGGGGGCTGGAGGGCGCCTGGCCCCGCCCACTTCCACTTTGGGGGCCAGCAACAGTTGCCAGGGCACGCCTGGGCATGGCAGGGGGCTGGAGGACGCCAGGACCCGCCCACTTCCGCTTTGGGGCCCAGCAACAGTTGCCAGGGCAACCCTGGGCATGGCAGGGGGCTTGAGGTCGCCTGGCCCCGCCCACTTCCGCTTTGGGGGCCAGCAACAGTTGCCATGGCAAGGGGCTGGAGGGCTCCAGGACCCGCCAACTTCCGCTTTGGGGGCCAGCAACAGTTGCCAGGGCAACCCTGGGCATGGCAGGGGGCTGGAGGGCATCAGGACCCGCCCACTTCCGCTTTGGGGCCCAGCAACAGTTGCCAGGGCAAGCCTGGGCATGGCAGGGGGCTGGAGGGCGCCAGGACCCGCCCACTTCCGCATTGGGGCCCAGCTACAGTTGCCAGGGCAAGCCTGGGCATGACAAGGGGCTGGAGGACGTCAGGACCCGCCCACTTCCGCTTTAGGGCCCAGCAACAGTTGCCAGGGCAAGCCTGGGCATGGCAAGGGACTGGAGGGCGCCAGAATCCGCCCACTTCCGCTTTGGGGGCCAGCAACAGTTGCCAGGGCAAGCCTGGGCATGGCAGGGGGCTTGAGGGCGCCAGGACTCGCCCACTTCCGCTTTGGGGGCCAACAACAGTTGCCATGGCAACCCTGGGCATGGCAGGGGGCTTGAGGGCGCCAGGACCCGCCCACTTCCACTTTGGGGCCCAGCAACAGTTGCCAGGGCAAGCCTGGGCATGGCAGGGGGCTTGAGGGCGCCAGGACCCGCCCACTTTCGCTTTGGGGGCCAGCAACAGTTGCCATGGCAACCCTGGGCATGGCAGGGGGCTTGAGGTCGCCTGGCCCCACCCACTTCCGCTTTGGGGGCCAGCAACAGTTGCCATGGCAACCCTGGGCAGGGCAGGGGGGCTTGAGGGCACCAGGACCTGCCCACTTCCGCTTTGGGGGCCAGCAACAGTTGCCATGGCAACCCTGGGCATGGCAGGGGGCTTGAGGGCGCCAGGACCCGCCCACTTCCGCTTTGGGGGCCAGCAACAGTTGCCATGGCAACCTTGGGCATGGCAAGGGGCTGGAGGGCGCCAGGACCCGCCCACTTCCGCTTTGGGGGCCAGCAACAGTTGCCATGGCAACCCTGGGCATGGCAGGGGGCTTTAGGGCGCCAGGACCCGCCCACTTCCGCTTTGGTGCCCAGCAACAGTTGTCATGGCAACCCTGGGCATGGCAGGGGGCTGGAGGACGTCAGGACCCGCCCACTTCCGCTTTGGGGCCCAGCAACAGTTGCCACGGCAATCCTGGGCATGGCAAGGGGCTGGAGGGCGCCAGGGACCCGCCCACTTCCGCTTTGGGGGCCAGCAACAGTTGCCAGGGCAACCCTGGGCATGGCAGGAGGCTGGAGGGCATCAGGACCCGCCCACTTCCGCTTTGGGGCCCAGCAACAGTTGCCAGGGCAACCCTGGGCATGGCAGGGGGCTGGAGGGCGCCAGGACCCGCCCACTTCTGCATTGGGGCCCAGCTACAGTTGCCAGGGCAAGGCTGGGCATGACAAGGGGCTGGAGGGCGCCAGGACCCGCCCACTTCCGCTTTGGAGGCCAGCAACCCTGGGCATGGCAGTGGGCTTGAGGTCGCCTGGCCCTGCCCACTTCTGCTTTGGGGGCCAGCAACAGTTGCCATGGCAATCCTGGGCATGGCAGGGGGCTTGAGGGCGCCAGGACCCGCCCACTTCCGCTTTGGGGCCCAGCAACAGTTGCCATGGCAATCCTGGGCATGGCAGGGGGCTGGAGGACGTCAGGACCCGCCCACTTCCGCTTTGGGGGTCAGCAACAGTTGCCAGGGCAACCCTGGGCATGGCAGGGGGCTTGAGGTCGCCTGGCCCCGCCCACTTCTGCTTTGGGGCCCAGCAACAGTTGCCAGGCAAGACTGGGCATGGCAGGGGGCTGGAGGGCGCCAGGACCCGCCCACTTCCGCTTTGGGGGCCAGCAACAGTTGCCAGGGCAACCCTGGGCATGGCAGGGGGCTGGAGGGCATCAAAACCCGCCCACTTCCGCTTTGGGGCCCAGCAACAGTTGCCATGGCAAGCCTGGGCATGGCAGGGGGCTGGAGGGCGCCAGGACCCGCCCACTTCCGCATTGGGGCCCAGCTACAGTTGCCAGGGCAACCCTGGGCATGGCAGGGGGCTGGAGGGCGCCAGGACCCGCCCACTTCCGCTTTGGGGCCCAGCAACAGTTGTCATGGCAATCCTGGGCATGGCAGGGGGCTGGAGGGCGCCAGGATCCGCCCACTTCCGCTTTGGGGGCCAGCAACAGTTGCCAGGGCAACCCTGGGCATGGCAGTGGGCTTGAGGTCGCCTGGCCCCGCCCACTTCTGCTTTGGGGGCCAGCAACAGTTGCCATGGCAATCCTGGGCATGGCAGGGGGCTTGAGGGCGCCAGGACCCGCCCACTTCCGCTTTGGGGCCCAGCAACAGTTGCCATGGCAATCCTGGGCATGGCAGGGGGCTGGAGGGCGCCAGGATCCGCCCACTTCCGCTTTGGGGGCCAGCAACAGTTGCCAGGGCAACCCTGGGCATGGCAGGGGGCTGGAGGACGTCAGGACCCGCCCACTTCCGCTTTGGTGCCCAGCAACAGTTGCCAGGGCAAGCCTGGGCATGGCAGGGGGCTGGAGGGCGTCAGGACCCGCCCACTTCCGCTTTGGGGGGCCAGCAACAGTTGCCATGGCAACCCTGGGCATGGCAGGGGGCTTGAGGGCGCCAGGACCCTCCCACTTCCGCTTTGGGGGCCAGCAACAGTTGCCAGGGCAAGCCTGGGCATGGCAAGGGGCTGGAGGGCGCCAGGACCCGCCCACTTCCGCTTTGGGGGCCAGCAACAGTTGCCAGGGCAACCCTGGGCATGGCAGTGGGCTTGAGGTCGCCTGGCCCCGCCCACTTCCGCTTTGGGGGCCAGCAACAGTTGCCAGGGCAAGCCTGGGCATGGCAAGGGGCTGGAGGGCGCCAGGACCCGCCCACTTCCGCTTTGGGGCCCAGCAACAGTTGCCAGGGCAAGCCTGGGCATGGCAAGGGGCTGGAGGGCGCCAGAACCCGCCCACTTCCGCTTTGGGGGCCTGCAACAGTTGCCAGGGCAAGCCTGGGCATGGCAGGGGGCTGGAGGACGCCATTACCCGCCCACTTCCGCTTTGGGGGCCAGTAACAGTTGCCATGGCAACCCTGGGCATGGCAGGGGGCTTGAGGGCACCAGGACTCACCCACTTCCGCTTTGGGGGCCAGCAACAGTTGCCATGGCAACCCTGGGCATGGCAGGGGGCTTGAGGGCGCCAGGACCCGCCCACTTCCGCTTTGGGGCCCAGCAACAGTTGCCAGGGCAAGCCTGGGCATGGCATGGGGCTGTAGGACGTCAGGACCCGCCCACTTCCGCTTTGGGGCACAGCAATAGTTGCCAGGGCAAGCCTGAGCATGGCAGTTGGCTGGAGGGCGTCAGGACCCACCCACTTCCGGTTTGGGGGCCAGCAACAGTTGCGAGGGAAAGCCTTGGCATGGCATGGGGCTGGAGGGCGCCAGGACCCGCCCACTTCCGCTTTGGGGCCCAGCAACAGTTGCCAGGGCAACCCTGGGCATGGCAGGGGGCTGGAGGGCATCAGGACCCGCCCACTTCCGCTTTGGGGCCCAGCAACAGTTGCCAGGGCAAGCCTGGGCATGGCAGGGGGCTGGAGGGCGTCAGGACCCGCCCACTTCCGCTTTGGGGCCCAGCAACAGTTGCCAGGGCAAGCCTGGGCATGGCAGGGGGCTGGAGGGCGCCAGGACCCGCCCACTTCCGCATTGGGGCCCAGCTACAGTTGCCAGGGCAAATCTGGGCATGGCAGGGGGCTGGAGGGCGCCAGGACCCGCCCACTTCCGCTTTGGGGCCCAGCAACAGTTGCCATGGCAAGCCTGGGCATGGCAGGGGGCTGGAGGACGTCAGGACCCGCCCACTTCCGCTTTGGGGCCCAGCAACAGTTGCCAGGGCAAGCCTGGGCATGGCAGGGGGCTGGAGGGCGCCAGGACCCGACCACTTCCGCATTGGGGCCCAGCAACAGTTGCCAGGGCAACCCTGGGCATGGCAGGGGGCTTGAGGTCGCCTGGCCCCGCCCACTTCCGCTTTGGGGGCCAGCAACAGTTGCCATGGCAAGGGGCTGGAGGGCTCCAGGACCCGCCCACTTCCGCTTTGGGGCCCAGCAACAGTTGCCAGGGCAACCCTGGGCATGGCAGGGGGCTGGAGGGCATCAGGACCCGCCCACTTCCGCTTTGGGGCCCAGCACCAGTTGCCAGGGCAAGCCTGGGCATGGCAGGGGGCTGGAGGGCGCCAGGACCCGCCATCCGCATTGGGGCCCAGCTACAGTTGCCAGGGCAAGCCTGGGCATGACAAGGGGCTGGAGGACGTCAGGACCCGCCCACTTCCGCTTTGGGGCCCAGCAACAGTTGCCAGGGCAAGCATGGGCATGGCAGGGGGCTGGAGGGCGTCAGGACCCGCCCACTTCCGCTTTGGGGGCCAGCAACAGTTGCCATGGCAACCCCGGGCATGGCAGGGGGCTTGAGGGCGCCAGGACTCGCCCACTTCCGCTTTGTGGGCCAACAACAGTTGCCATGGCAACCCTGGGCATGGCAGGGGGCTTGAGGGCGCCAGGACCCGCCCACTTCCGCTTTGGGGGCCAGCAACAGTTGTCATGGCAAGCCTGGGCATGGCAGGGGGCTGGAGGACGTCAGGACCCGCCCACTTCCGCTTTGGGGGCCAGCAACAGTTGCCATGGCAACCCTGGGCAGGGCAGGGGGCTTGAGGGCGCCAGGACCCGCCCACTTCCGCATTGGGGCCCAGCTACAGTTGCCAGGGCAATCCTGGGCATGACAAGGGGCTGGAGGACGTCAGGACCCGCCCACTTCCGCTTTGGGGCCCAGCAACAGTTGCCAGGGCAACCCTGGGCATGGCAGGGGGCTTGAGGTCGCCTGGCCCCACCCACTTCCGCTTTGGGGGCCAGCAACAGTTGCCATGGCAACCCTGGGCAGGGCAGGGGGGCTTGAGGGCACCAGGACCCGCCCACTTCCGCTTTGGGGGCCAGCAACAGTTGCCATGGCAACCCTGGGCATGGCAGGGGGCTTGAGGGCGCCAGGACCCGCCCACTTCCGCTTTGGGGGCCAGCAACAGTTGCCATGGCAACCCTGGGCAGGGCAGGGGGCTTGAGGGCACCAGGACCCGCCCACTTCCGCTTTGGGGCCCAGCAACAGTTGCCATGGCAACCCTGGGCATGGCAGGGGGCTTAAGGGCGCCAGGACCCGCCCACTTCCGCTTTGGGGCCCAGCAACAGTTGTCATGGCAACCCTGGGCATGGCAGGGGGCTGGAGGACGTCAGGACCCACCCACTTCCTCTTTGGGGCCCAGCAACAGTTGCCAGGGAAATCCTGGGCATGGCAAGGGGCTGGAGGGTGCCAGGACCCGCCCACTTCTGCTTTGGGGGCCAGCAACAGTTGCCATGGCAATCCTGGGCATGGCAGGGGGCTTGAGGGCGCCAGGACCCGCCCACTTCCGCTTTGGGGCCCAGCAACAGTTGCCATGGCAATCCTGGGCATGGCAGGGGGCTGGAGGACGTCAGGACCCGCCCACTTCCGCTTTGGGGCCCAGCAACAGTTGCCAGGGCAAGCCTGGGCATGGCAAGGGGCTGAAGGGGTCCAGAACCCGCCCACTTCCGCTTTGGGGGTCAGCAACAGTTTCCAGGGCAACCCTGGGCATGGCAGGGGGCTTGAGGTCGCCTGGCCCCGCCCACTTCTGCTTTGGGGGCCAGCAACAGCTGCCATGGCAACCCTGGGCATGGCAGGGGGCTTGAGGGTGCCAGGACCCGCCAACTTCCGCTTTGGGGCCCAGCAACAGTTGCCAGGGAAACACTAGGCATGGCAGGGGGCTGGAGGGCGCCAGGATCCGCCCACTTCCGCTTTGGGGGCCAGCAACAGTTGCCAGGGCAACCCTGGGCATGGCAGGGGGCTTGAGGTCGCCTGGCCCCGCCCACTTCCGCTTTGGGGGGCCAGCAACAGTTGCCATGGCAACCCTGGGCATGGCAGGGGTCTTGAGGGCGCCAGGACCCGCCCACTTCCGCTTTGGGGGCCAGCAACAGTTGCCAGGGCAAGCCTGGGCATGGCAAGGGGCTGGAGGACGTCAGGACCTGCCCACTTCCGCTTTGGGGCCCAGCAACAGTTGCCAGGGCAAGCCTGGGCATGGCAAGGGGCTGGAGGGCGCCAGGACCCGCCCACTTCCGCTTTGGGGGCCAGCAACAGTTACCAGGGCAACCCTGGGCATGGCAGTGGGCTTGAGGTCGCCTGGCCCCGCCCACTTCCGCTTTGGGGGCCAGCAACAGTTGCCATGGCAACCCCGGGCATGGCAGGGGGCTTGAGGGCGCCAGGACCCGCCCACTTCCGCTTTGGGGCCCAGCAACAGTTGCCATGGCAACCCTGGGCATGGCAGGGGGCTGGAGGACGTCAGGACCCGCCCACTTCCACTTTGGGGCCCAGCAACAGTTGCCATGGCAAGCCTGGGCATGGCAGTTGGCTGGAGGGCGTCAGGACCCGCCCACTTCCGCTTTTGGGCCCAGCAACAGTTGCCAGGGCAAGCCTGGGCATGGCAGTTGGCTGGAGGGCGTCAGGACCCGCCCACTTCCGCTTTGGGGGCCAGCAACAGTTGCGAGGGAAAGCCTAGGCATGGCAGGGGGCTGGAGGGCGCCAGGACCCGCCCACTTCCGCTTTGGGGCCCAGCAACAGTTGCCAGGGCAAGCCTGGGCATGGCAGTTGGCTGGAGGGCGTCAGGACCCGCCCACTTCTGCTTTGGGGGCCTGCAACAGTTGCGAGGGAAAGCATGGGCATGGCAGGGGGCTGGAGGGCGCCAGGACCCGCCCACTTCCGCATTGGGGCCCAGCAACAGTTGCCAGGGCAACCCTGGGCATTACAGGGGGCTGGAGGGCGCCAGGACCCGCCCACTTCCGCATTGGGGCCCAGCTACAGTTGCCAGGGCAACCCTGGGCATGGCAGGGGGCTGAAAGGCGCCAGGACCCGCCCACTTCCGCTTTGGGGCCCAGGAACAGTTGCCAGGGCAAGCCTGGGTATGGCAGGGGGCTGGAGGGCGCCAGGACCTGAACACTTCCGCTTTGGGGCCCAGCTACAGTTGCCAGGCAAGCCTGGGCATGGCAAGGGGCTGGAGGGCGCCAGGACCCGCCCACTTCCGCTTTGGGGGGCCAGCAACAGTTGCCAGGGCAACCCTGGGCATGGCAGTGGGCTTAAGGTCGCCTGGCCCCGCCCACTTCCGCTTTGGGGCCCAGCAACAGTTGCCAGGGCAAGCCTGGGCATGGCAAGGGGCTGGAGGGCGCCAGAACCCGCCCACTTCCGCTTTGGGGGCCTGCAACAGTTGCCAGGGCAAGCCTGGGCATGGCAGGGGGCTGGAGGACGCCATTACCCGCCCACTTCCGCTTTGGGGGCCAGTAACAGTTGCCATGGCAACCCTGGGCATGGCAGGGGGCTTGAGGGCACCAGGACTCACCCACTTCCGCTTTGGGGGCCAGCAACAGTTGCCATGGCAACCCTGGGCATGGCAGGGGGCTTGAGGGCGCCAGGACCCGCCCACTTCCGCTTTGGGGCCCAGCAACAGTTGCCAGGGCAAGCCTGGGCATGGCATGGGGCTGTAGGACGTCAGGACCCGCCCACTTCCGCTTTGGGGCCCAGCAATAGTTGCCAGGGCAAGCCTGAGCATGGCAGTTGGCTGGAGGGCGTCAGGACCCGCCCACTTCCGGTTTGGGGGCCAGCAACAGTTGCGAGGGAAAGCCTTGGCATGGCATGGGGCTGGAGGGCGCCAGGACCCGCCCACTTCCGCTTTGGGGCCCAGCAACAGTTGCCAGGGCAACGCTGGGCATGGCAGGGGGCTGGAGGGCATCAGGACCCGCCCACTTCCGCTTTGGGGCCCAGCAACAGTTGCCAGGGCAAATCTGGGCATGGCAGGGGGCTGGAGGGCGCCAGGACCCGCCCACTTCCGCTTTGGGGCCCAATAACAGTTGCCATGGCAAGCCTGGGCATGGCAGGGGGCTGGAGGGCGCCAGGACCCGACCACTTCCGCTTTGGGGCCCAGCAACAGTTGCCAGGGCAAGCCTGGGCATAGGAGGGGGCTGGAGGGCGCCAGGACCCGACCACTTCCGCATTGGGGCCCAGCTACAGTTGCCAGGGCACGCCTGGGCATGGCAGGGGGCTGGAGGACGCCAGGACCCGCCCACTTCCGCTTTGGGGCCCAGCAACAGTTGCCAGGGCAACCCTGGGCATGGCAGGGGGCTTGAGGTAGCCTGGCCCCGCCCACTTCCGCTTTGGGGGCCAGCAACAGTTGCCATGGCAAGGGGCTGGAGGGCTCCAGGACCCGCCAACTTCCGCTTTGGGGGCCAGCAACAGTTGCCAGGGCAACCCTGGGCATGAGGACCCGCCCACTTCCGCTTTGGGGCCCAGCACCAGTTGCCAGGGCAAGCCTGGGCATGGCAGGGGGCTGGAGGGCGCCAGGACCCGGCATCCGCATTGGGGCCCAGCTACAGTTGCCAGGGCAAGCCTGGGCATGACAAGGGGCTGGAGGACGTCAGGACCCGCCCACTTCCGCTTTGGGGCCCAGCAACAGTTGCCAGGGCAAGCCTGGGCATGGCAGGGGGCTGGAGGGCGTCAGGACCCGCCCACTTCCGCTTTGGGGGCCAGCAACAGTTGCCATGGCAACCCCGGGCATGGCAGGGGGCTTGAGGGCGCCAGGACTCGCCCACTTCCGCTTTGGGGGCCAACAACAGTTGCCATGGCAACCCTGGGCATGGCAGGGGGCTTGAGGGCGCCAGTACCCGCCCACTTCCGCTTTGGGGCCCAGCAACAGTTGTCATGGCAAGCCTGGGCATGGCAGGGGGCTGGAGGACGTCAGGACCCGCCCACTTCCGCTTTGGGGGCCAGCAACAGTTGCCATGGCAACCCTGGGCAGGGCAGGGGGCTTGAGGGCGCCAGGACCCGCCCACTTCCGCATTGGGGCCCAGCTACAGTTGCCAGGGCAAGCCTGGGCATGACAAGGGGCTGGAGGACGTCAGGACCCGCCCACTTCCGCTTTGGGGCCCAGCAACAGTTGCCAGGGCAACCCTGGGCATGGCAGGGAGCTTGAGGTCGCCTGGCCCCACCCACTTCCGCTTTGGGGGCCAGCAACAGTTGCCATGGCAACCCTGGGCAGGGCAGGGGGGCTTGAGGGCACCAGGACCCGCCCACTTCCGCTTTGGGGGCCAGCAACAGTTGCCATGGCAACCCTGGGCATGGCAGGGGGCTTGAGGGCGCCAGGACCCGCCCACTTCCGCTTTGGGGGCCAGCAACAGTTGCCATGGCAACCCTGGGCAGGGCAGGGGGCTTGAGGGCACCAGGACCCGCCCACTTCCGCTTTGGGGGCCAGCAACAGTTGCCATGGCAACCCTGGGCATGGCAGGGGGCTTGAGGGCGCCAGGACCCGCCCACTTCCGCTTTGGGGCCCAGCAACAGTTGTCATGGCAACCCTGGGCATGGCAGGGGGCTGGAGGACGTCAGGACCCGCCCACTTCCGCTTTGGGTCCCAGCAACAGTTGCCAGGGCAATCCTGGGCATGGAAAGGGGCTGGAGGGTGCCAGGACCCGCCCACTTCTGCTTTGGGGGCCAGCAACAGTTGCCATGGCAATCCTGGGCATGGCAGGGGGCTTGAGGGCGCCAGGACCCGCCCACTTCTGCTTTGGGGCCCAGCAACAGTTGCCATGGCAATCCTGGGCATGGCAGGGGGCTGGAGGACGTCAGGACCCGCCCACTTCCGCTTTGGGGCCCAGCAACAGTTGCCAGGGCAAGCCTGGGCATGGCAAGGGGCTGAAGGGGTCCAGAACCCGCCCACTTCTGCTTTGGGGGTCAGCAACAGTTTCCAGGGCAACCCTGGGCATGGCAGGGGGCTTGAGGTCGCCTGGCCCCGCCCACTTCTGCTTTGGGGGCCAGCAACAGCTGCCATGGCAACCCTGGGCATGGCAGGGGGCTTGAGGGTGCCAGGACCCGCCAACTTCCGCTTTGGGGCCCAGCGACAGTTGCCAGGGAAACACTAGGCATGGCAGGGGGCTGGAGGGCGCCAGGATCCGCCCACTTCCGCTTTGGGGGCCAGCAACAGTTGCCAGGGCAACCCTGGGCATGGCAGGGGGCTTGAGTTCGCCTGGCCCCGCCCACTTCCGCTTTGGGGCCCAGCAACAGTTGCCATGGAAACCCTGGGCATGGCAGGGGGCTGGAGGACGTCAGGACCCGCCCACTTCCACTTTGGGGCCCAGCAACAGTTGCCATGGCAAGCCTGGGCATGGCAGTTGGCTGGAGGGCGTCAGGACCCGCCCACTTCCGCTTTTGGGCCCAGCAACAGTTGCCAGGGCAAGCCTGGGCATGGCAGTTGGCTGGAGGGCGTCAGGACCCGCCCACTTCCGCTTTGGGGGCCAGCAACAGTTGCGAGGGAAGGCCTAGGCATGGCAGTTGGCTGGAGGGCGTCAGGACCCGCCCACTTCCGGTTTGGGGGCCAGCAACAGTTGCGAGGGAAAGCCTTGGCATGGCATGGGGCTGGAGGGCGCCAGGACCCGCCCACTTCCGCTTTGGGGCCCAGCAACAGTTGCCAGGGCAACGCTGGGCATGGCAGGGGGCTGGAGGGCATCAGGACCCGCCCACTTCCGCTTTGGGGCCCAGCAACAGTTGCCAGGGCAAATCTGGGCATGGCAGGGGGCTGGAGGGCGCCAGGACCCGCCCACTTCCGCTTTGGGGCCCAATAACAGTTGCCATGGCAAGCCTGGGCATGGCAGGGGGCTGGAGGGCGCCAGGACCCGACCACTTCCGCTTTGGGGCCCAGCAACAGTTGCCAGGGCAAGCCTGGGCATAGGAGGGGGCTGGAGGGCGCCAGGACCCGACCACTTCCGCATTGGGGCCCAGCTACAGTTGCCAGGGCACGCCTGGGCATGGCAGGGGGCTGGAGGACGCCAGGACCCGCCCACTTCCGCTTTGGGGCCCAGCAACAGTTGCCAGGGCAACCCTGGGCATGGCAGGGGGCTTGAGGTAGCCTGGCCCCGCCCACTTCCGCTTTGGGGGCCAGCAACAGTTGCCATGGCAAGGGGCTGGAGGGCTCCAGGACCCGCCAACTTCCGCTTTGGGGGCCAGCAACAGTTGCCAGGGCAACCCTGGGCATGAGGACCCGCCCACTTCCGCTTTGGGGCCCAGCACCAGTTGCCAGGGCAAGCCTGGGCATGGCAGGGGGCTGGAGGGCGCCAGGACCCGGCATCCGCATTGGGGCCCAGCTACAGTTGCCAGGGCAAGCCTGGGCATGACAAGGGGCTGGAGGACGTCAGGACCCGCCCACTTCCGCTTTGGGGCCCAGCAACAGTTGCCAGGGCAAGCCTGGGCATGGCAGGGGGCTGGAGGGCGTCAGGACCCGCCCACTTCCGCTTTGGGGGCCAGCAACAGTTGCCATGGCAACCCCGGGCATGGCAGGGGGCTTGAGGGCGCCAGGACTCGCCCACTTCCGCTTTGGGGGCCAACAACAGTTGCCATGGCAACCCTGGGCATGGCAGGGGGCTTGAGGGCGCCAGTACCCGCCCACTTCCGCTTTGGGGCCCAGCAACAGTTGTCATGGCAAGCCTGGGCATGGCAGGGGGCTGGAGGACGTCAGGACCCGCCCACTTCCGCTTTGGGGGCCAGCAACAGTTGCCATGGCAACCCTGGGCAGGGCAGGGGGCTTGAGGGCGCCAGGACCCGCCCACTTCCGCATTGGGGCCCAGCTACAGTTGCCAGGGCAAGCCTGGGCATGACAAGGGGCTGGAGGACGTCAGGACCCGCCCACTTCCGCTTTGGGGCCCAGCAACAGTTGCCAGGGCAACCCTGGGCATGGCAGGGAGCTTGAGGTCGCCTGGCCCCACCCACTTCCGCTTTGGGGGCCAGCAACAGTTGCCATGGCAACCCTGGGCAGGGCAGGGGGGCTTGAGGGCACCAGGACCCGCCCACTTCCGCTTTGGGGGCCAGCAACAGTTGCCATGGCAACCCTGGGCATGGCAGGGGGCTTGAGGGCGCCAGGACCCGCCCACTTCCGCTTTGGGGGCCAGCAACAGTTGCCATGGCAACCCTGGGCAGGGCAGGGGGCTTGAGGGCACCAGGACCCGCCCACTTCCGCTTTGGGGGCCAGCAACAGTTGCCATGGCAACCCTGGGCATGGCAGGGGGCTTGAGGGCGCCAGGACCCGCCCACTTCCGCTTTGGGGCCCAGCAACAGTTGTCATGGCAACCCTGGGCATGGCAGGGGGCTGGAGGACGTCAGGACCCGCCCACTTCCGCTTTGGGTCCCAGCAACAGTTGCCAGGGCAATCCTGGGCATGGAAAGGGGCTGGAGGGTGCCAGGACCCGCCCACTTCTGCTTTGGGGGCCAGCAACAGTTGCCATGGCAATCCTGGGCATGGCAGGGGGCTTGAGGGCGCCAGGACCCGCCCACTTCTGCTTTGGGGCCCAGCAACAGTTGCCATGGCAATCCTGGGCATGGCAGGGGGCTGGAGGACGTCAGGACCCGCCCACTTCCGCTTTGGGGCCCAGCAACAGTTGCCAGGGCAAGCCTGGGCATGGCAAGGGGCTGAAGGGGTCCAGAACCCGCCCACTTCTGCTTTGGGGGTCAGCAACAGTTTCCAGGGCAACCCTGGGCATGGCAGGGGGCTTGAGGTCGCCTGGCCCCGCCCACTTCTGCTTTGGGGGCCAGCAACAGCTGCCATGGCAACCCTGGGCATGGCAGGGGGCTTGAGGGTGCCAGGACCCGCCAACTTCCGCTTTGGGGCCCAGCGACAGTTGCCAGGGAAACACTAGGCATGGCAGGGGGCTGGAGGGCGCCAGGATCCGCCCACTTCCGCTTTGGGGGCCAGCAACAGTTGCCAGGGCAACCCTGGGCATGGCAGGGGGCTTGAGTTCGCCTGGCCCCGCCCACTTCCGCTTTGGGGCCCAGCAACAGTTGCCATGGAAACCCTGGGCATGGCAGGGGGCTGGAGGACGTCAGGACCCGCCCACTTCCACTTTGGGGCCCAGCAACAGTTGCCATGGCAAGCCTGGGCATGGCAGTTGGCTGGAGGGCGTCAGGACCCGCCCACTTCCGCTTTTGGGCCCAGCAACAGTTGCCAGGGCAAGCCTGGGCATGGCAGTTGGCTGGAGGGCGTCAGGACCCGCCCACTTCCGCTTTGGGGGCCAGCAACAGTTGCGAGGGAAGGCCTAGGCATGGCAGGGGGCTGGAGGGCGCCAGGACCCGCCCACTTCCGCTTTGGGGCCCAGCAACAGTTGCCAGTGCAAGCCTGGGCATGGCAGTTGGCTGGAGGGCGTCAGGACCCGCCCACTTCTGCTTTGGGGGCCAGCAACAGTTGCGAGGGAAAGCATGGGCATGGCAGGGGGCTGGAGGGCGCCAGGACCCGCCCACTTCCGCATTGGGGCCCAGCAACAGTTGCCAGGGCAACCCTGGACATGGCAGGGGGCTGGAGGGCGCCAGGACCCGCCCACTTCCGCATTGGGGCCCAGCTACAGTTGCCAGGGCAACCCTGGGCATGGCAGGGGGCTGAAAGGCGCCAGGACCCGCCCACTTCCGCTTTGGGGCCCAGGAACAGTTGCCAGGGCAAGCCTGGGTATGGCAGGGGGCTGGAGGGCGCCAGGACCTGAACACTTCCGCTTTGGGGCCCAGCTACAGTTGCCAGGCAAGCCTGGGCATGGCAAGGGGCTGGAGGGCGCCAGGACCCGCCCACTTCCGCTTTGGGGGGCCAGCAACAGTTGCCAGGGCAACCCTGGGCATGGCAGTGGGCTTAAGGTCGCCTGGCCCCGCCCACTTCCGCTTTGGGGGCCAGCAACAGTTGCCATGGCAACCCTGGGCATGGCAGGGGGCTGGAGGGCATCAGGACCCGCCCACTTCCGCTTTGGGGCCCAGCAACAGTTGCCAGGGCAACCCTGGGCATGGCAGGGGGCTGGAGGGCGCCAGGACCCGCCCACTTCCGCATTGGGGCCCAGCTACAGTTGCCAGGGCAACCCTGGGCATGGCAGGGGGCTGGAGGGCGCCAGGACCCGCCCACTTCCGCTTTGGGGCCCAGGAACAGTTGCCAGGGCAAGCCTGGGCATGGCAGGGGGCTGGAGGGCGCCAGGACCCGAACACTTCCGCTTTGGGGCCCAGCAACAGTTGCCAGGCAAGCCTGGGCATGGCAAGGGGCTGGAGGGCACCAGGACCCGCCCACTTCCACTTTGGGGGTCCAGCAACAGTTGCCAGGGCAACCCTGGGCATGGCAGGGGGCTGGAGGGCATCAGGACCCGCCCACTTCCGCTTTGGGGCCCAGCAACAGTTGCCAGGGCAAGCCTGGGCATGGCAGGGGGCTGGAGGGCGCCAGGACCCGCCCACTTCCGCATTGGGGCCCAGCTACAGTTGCCAGGGCAAGCCTGGGCATGACAAGGGGCTGTAGGACGTCAGGACCCGCCCACTTCCGCTTTGGGGCCCAGCAACAGTTGCCAGGGCAAGCCTGGGCATGGCAGGGGGCTGGAGGACGTCAGGACGTGCCCACTTCCGCTTTGGGGCCCAGCAACAGTTGCCAGGGCAAGCCTGGGCATGGCAGTTGGCTGGAGGGCGTCAGGACCCGCCCACTTCCGCTTTGGGGCCCAGCAACAGTTGCCAGGGCAAGCCTGGGCATGGCAGTTGGCTGGAGGGCGTCAGGACCCGCCCACTTCCGCTTTGGGGGCCAGCAACAGTTGCGAGGGAAAGCCTAGGCATGGCAGGGGGCTGGAGGGCGCCAGGACCCGCCCACTTCCGCTTTGGGTCCCAGCAACTGTTGCCAGGGCAAGCCTGGGCATGGCAGTTGGCTGGAGGGCGTCAGGACCCGCCCACTTCTGCTTTGGGGCCAGCAACAGTTGCGAGGGAAAGCATGGGCATGGCAGGGGGCTGGAGGGCGCCAGGACCCGCCCACTTCCGCATTGGGGCCCAGCAACAGTTGCCAGGGCAACCCTGGGCATGGCAGGGGGCTGGAGGGCGCCAGGACCCGAACACTTCCGCTTTGGGGCCCAGCAACAGTTGCCAGGCAAGCCTGGGCATGGCAAGGGGCTGGAGGGCGCCAGGACCCGCCCACTTCCGCTTTGGGGGGCCAGCAACAGTTGCCAGGGCAACCCTGGGCATGGCAGTGGGCTTAAGGTCGCCTGGCCCCGCCCACTTCCGCTTTGGGGGCCAGCAACAGTTGCCATGGCAACCCTGGGCATGGCAGGGGCTTGAGGGCGCCAGGACCCGCCCACTTCCGCTTTGGGGCCCATCAACAGTTGCCAGGGCAACCCTGGGCATGGCAGGGGGCTGGAGGGCATCAGGACCCGCCCACTTCCGCTTTGGGGCCCAGCAACAGTTGCCAGGGCAACCCTGGGCATGGCAGGGGGCTGGAGGGCGCCAGGACCCGACCACTTCCGCATTGGGGCCCAGCTACAGTTGCCAGGGCAACCCTGGGCATGGCAGGGGGCTGGAGGGCGCCAGGACCCGCCCACTTCCGCTTTGGGGCCCAGCAACAGTTGCCAGGGCAAGACTGGGCATGGCAGGGGGCTGGAGGGCGCCAGGACCCGCCCACTAACGCTTTGGGGCCCAGCAACAGTTGCCAGGGCAAGCCTGGGCATGGCAGGGGGCTGGAGGACGTCAGGACCCGCCCACTTCCGCTTTGGGGCCCATCAACAGTTGTCATGGCAACCCTGGGCATGGCAGGGGGCTGGAGGGCGCCAGGACCCGCCCACTTCCGCTTTGGGGCCCAGCAACAGTTGCCAGGGCAAGCCTGGGCATGGCAAGGGGCTGGAGGGCGCCAGGATCCGCCCACTTCCGCTTTGGGGGCCAGCAACAGTTGCCAGAACAAGCCTGGGCACGGCAAGGGGCTGGAGGGCATCAGGACCCGCCCACTTCCGCTTTGGGGCCCAGCAACAGTTGCCAGGGCAAGCCTGGGCATGGCAGGGGGCTGGAGGACGTCAGGACGCGCTTACTTCCGCTTTAGGGCCCAGCAACAGTTGCCAGGGCAAGCGTGGGCATGGCAGGGGGCTGGAGGACGTCAGGACGTGCCCACTTCCGCTTTGGGGCCCAGCAACAGTTGCCAGGGCACGCCTGGGCATGGCAGTTGGCTGGAGGGCGTCAGGACCCGCCCACTTCCGCTTTGGGGCCCAGCAACAGTTGCCAGGGCAAGCCTGGGCATGGCAGTTGGCTGGAGGGCGTCAGGACCCGCCCACTTCCGCTTTGGGGGGCCAGCAACAGTTGCGAGGGAAAGCCTAGGCATGGCAGGGGGCTGGAGGGCGCCAGGACCCGCCCACTTCCGCTTTGGGGCCCAGCAACAGTTGCCAGGGCAAGCCTGGGCATGGCAGTTGGCTGGAGGGCGTCAGGACCCGCCCACTTCTGCTTTGCGGGCCAGCAACAGTTGCGAGGGAAAGCATGGGCATGGCAGGGGGCTGGAGGGCGCCAGGACCCGCCCACTTCCCGCATTGGGGCCCAGCAACAGTTGCCAGTGCAACCCTGGGCATGGTAGGGGGCTGGAGGGCGCCAGGACCCGCCCACTTCTGTATTGGGGCCCAGCTACAGTTGCCAGGGCAACCCTGGGCATGGCAGGGGGCTGAAAGGCGCCAGGACCCGCCCACTTCCGCTTTGGGGCCCAGGAACAGTTGCCAGGGCAAGCCTGTGCATGGCACGGGGCTGGAGGGCGCCAGGACCTGAACACTTCCGCTTTGGGGCCCAGCTACAGTTGCCAGGCAAGCCTGGGCATGGCAGTGGGCTTAAGGTCGCCTGGCCCCGCCCACTTCCGCTTTGGGGGCCAGCAACAGTTGCCATGGCAACCCTGGGCATGGCAGAGGGCTTGAGGGCGCCAGGACCCGCCCACTTCCGCTTTGGGGCCCATCAACAGTTGCCAGGGCAACCCTGGGCATGGCAGGGGGCTGGAGGGCATCAGGACCCGCCCACTTCCGCTTTGGGGCCCAGCAACAGTTGCCAGGGCAACCCTGGGCATGGCAGGGGGCTGGAGGGCGCCAGGACCCGCCCACTTCCGCATTGGGGCCCAGCTACAGTTGCCAGGGCAACCCTGGGCATGGCAGGGGGTTGGAGGGCGCCAGGACCCGCCCATTTCCGCTTTGGGGCCCAGAAACAGTTGCCAGGGCAAGCCTGGGCATGGCAGGGGGCTGGAGGGCGCCAGGACCCGAACACTTCCGCTTTGGGGCCCAGCAACAGTTGCCAGGGAAACCCTGGGCATGGCAGGGGGCTGGAGGGCGCCAGGCTCCGCCCATTTCCGCTTTGGGGGCCAGCAACAGTTGCCAGGGCAACCCTGGGCATGGCAGGGGGCTTGAGGGCACCAGGACCCGCCCACTTCCGCTTTGGAGGCCAGCAACAGTTGCCAGGACAATCCTGGGCATGGCAAGGGGCTGGAGGACGTCAGGACCCACCCACTTTCGCTTTGGGGCCCAGCAATAGTTGCCAGGGCAAGCCTGGGCATGGCAAGGGGCTGGAGGGCGCCAGAACCCGCCCACTTCCGCTTTGGGGGCCTGCAACAGTTGCCAGGGCAAGCCTGGGCATGGCAGGGGGCTGGAGGACGCCATTACCCGCCCACTTCCGCTTTGGGGGCCAGTAACAGTTGCCATGGCAACCCTGGGCATGGCAGGGGGCTTGAGGGCACCAGGACTCACCCACTTCCGCTTTGGGGGCCAGCAACAGTTGCCATGGCAACCCTGGGCATGGCAGGGGGCTTGAGGGCGCCAGGACCCGCCCACTTCCGCTTTGGGGCCCAGCAACAGTTGCCAGGGCAAGCCTGGGCATGGCATGGGGCTGTAGGACGTCAGGACCCGCCCACTTCCGCTTTGGGGCCCAGCAATAGTTGCCAGGGCAAGCCTGAGCATGGCAGTTGGCTGGAGGGCGTCAGGACCCGCCCACTTCCGGTTTGGGGGCCAGCAACAGTTGCGAGGGGAAAGCCTTGGCATGGCATGGGGCTGGAGGGCGCCAGGACCCGCCCACTTCCGCTTTGGGGCCCAGCAACAGTTGCCAGGGCAACGCTGGGCATGGCAGGGGGCTGGAGGGCATCAGGACCCGCCCACTTCCGCTTTGGGGCCCAGCAACAGTTGCCAGGGCAAATCTGGGCATGGCAGGGGGCTGGAGGGCGCCAGGACCCGCCCACTTCCGCTTTGGGGCCCAATAACAGTTGCCATGGCAAGCCTGGGCATGGCAGGGGGCTGGAGGGCGCCAGGACCCGACCACTTCCGCTTTGGGGCCCAGCAACAGTTGCCAGGGCAAGCCTGGGCATAGGAGGGGGCTGGAGGGCGCCAGGACCCGACCACTTCCGCATTGGGGCCCAGCTACAGTTGCCAGGGCACGCCTGGGCATGGCAGGGGGCTGGAGGACGCCAGGACCCGCCCACTTCCGCTTTGGGGCCCAGCAACAGTTGCCAGGGCAACCCTGGGCATGGCAGGGGGCTTGAGGTAGCCTGGCCCCGCCCACTTCCGCTTTGGGGGCCAGCAACAGTTGCCATGGCAAGGGGCTGGAGGGCTCCAGGACCCGCCAACTTCCGCTTTGGGGGCCAGCAACAGTTGCCAGGGCAACCCTGGGCATGGCAGGGGGCTGGAGGGCATCAGGACCCGCCCACTTCCGCTTTGGGGCCCAGCACCAGTTGCCAGGGCAAGCCTGGGCATGGCAGGGGGCTGGAGGGCGCCAGGACCCGGCATCCGCATTGGGGCCCAGCTACAGTTGCCAGGGCAAGCCTGGGCATGACAAGGGGCTGGAGGACGTCAGGACCCGCCCACTTCCGCTTTGGGGCCCAGCAACAGTTGCCAGGGCAAGCCTGGGCATGGCAGGGGGCTGGAGGGCGTCAGGACCCGCCCACTTCCGCTTTGGGGGCCAGCAACAGTTGCCATGGCAACCCCGGGCATGGCAGGGGGCTTGAGGGCGCCAGGACTCGCCCACTTCCGCTTTGGGGGCCAACAACAGTTGCCATGGCAACCCTGGGCATGGCAGGGGGCTTGAGGGCGCCAGTACCCGCCCACTTCCGCTTTGGGGCCCAGCAACAGTTGTCATGGCAAGCCTGGGCATGGCAGGGGGCTGGAGGACGTCAGGACCCGCCCACTTCCGCTTTGGGGGCCAGCAACAGTTGCCATGGCAACCCTGGGCAGGGCAGGGGGCTTGAGGGCGCCAGGACCCGCCCACTTCCGCATTGGGGCCCAGCTACAGTTGCCAGGGCAAGCCTGGGCATGACAAGGGGCTGGAGGACGTCAGGACCCGCCCACTTCCGCTTTGGGGCCCAGCAACAGTTGCCAGGGCAACCCTGGGCATGGCAGGGAGCTTGAGGTCGCCTGGCCCCACCCACTTCCGCTTTGGGGGCCAGCAACAGTTGCCATGGCAACCCTGGGCAGGGCAGGGGGGCTTGAGGGCACCAGGACCCGCCCACTTCCGCTTTGGGGGCCAGCAACAGTTGCCATGGCAACCCTGGGCATGGCAGGGGGCTTGAGGGCGCCAGGACCCGCCCACTTCCGCTTTGGGGGCCAGCAACAGTTGCCATGGCAACCCTGGGCAGGGCAGGGGGCTTGAGGGCACCAGGACCCGCCCACTTCCGCTTTGGGGGCCAGCAACAGTTGCCATGGCAACCCTGGGCATGGCAGGGGGCTTGAGGGCGCCAGGACCCGCCCACTTCCGCTTTGGGGCCCAGCAACAGTTGTCATGGCAACCCTGGGCATGGCAGGGGGCTGGAGGACGTCAGGACCCGCCCACTTCCGCTTTGGGTCCCAGCAACAGTTGCCAGGGCAATCCTGGGCATGGAAAGGGGCTGGAGGGTGCCAGGACCCGCCCACTTCTGCTTTGGGGGCCAGCAACAGTTGCCATGGCAATCCTGGGCATGGCAGGGGGCTTGAGGGCGCCAGGACCCGCCCACTTCTGCTTTGGGGCCCAGCAACAGTTGCCATGGCAATCCTGGGCATGGCAGGGGGCTGGAGGACGTCAGGACCCGCCCACTTCCGCTTTGGGGCCCAGCAACAGTTGCCAGGGCAAGCCTGGGCATGGCAAGGGGCTGAAGGGGTCCAGAACCCGCCCACTTCTGCTTTGGGGGTCAGCAACAGTTTCCAGGGCAACCCTGGGCATGGCAGGGGGCTTGAGGTCGCCTGGCCCCGCCCACTTCTGCTTTGGGGGCCAGCAACAGCTGCCATGGCAACCCTGGGCATGGCAGGGGGCTTGAGGGTGCCAGGACCCGCCAACTTCCGCTTTGGGGCCCAGCGACAGTTGCCAGGGAAACACTAGGCATGGCAGGGGGCTGGAGGGCGCCAGGATCCGCCCACTTCCGCTTTGGGGGCCAGCAACAGTTGCCAGGGCAACCCTGGGCATGGCAGGGGGCTTGAGTTCGCCTGGCCCCGCCCACTTCCGCTTTGGGGCCCAGCAACAGTTGCCATGGAAACCCTGGGCATGGCAGGGGGCTGGAGGACGTCAGGACCCGCCCACTTCCACTTTGGGGCCCAGCAACAGTTGCCATGGCAAGCCTGGGCATGGCAGTTGGCTGGAGGGCGTCAGGACCCGCCCACTTCCGCTTTTGGGCCCAGCAACAGTTGCCAGGGCAAGCCTGGGCATGGCAGTTGGCTGGAGGGCGTCAGGACCCGCCCACTTCCGCTTTGGGGGCCAGCAACAGTTGCGAGGGAAGGCCTAGGCATGGCAGGGGGCTGGAGGGCGCCAGGACCCGCCCACTTCCGCTTTGGGGCCCAGCAACAGTTGCCAGTGCAAGCCTGGGCATGGCAGTTGGCTGGAGGGCGTCAGGACCCGCCCACTTCTGCTTTGGGGGCCAGCAACAGTTGCGAGGGAAAGCATGGGCATGGCAGGGGGCTGGAGGGCGCCAGGACCCGCCCACTTCCGCATTGGGGCCCAGCAACAGTTGCCAGGGCAACCCTGGACATGGCAGGGGGCTGGAGGGCGCCAGGACCCGCCCACTTCCGCATTGGGGCCCAGCTACAGTTGCCAGGGCAACCCTGGGCATGGCAGGGGGCTGAAAGGCGCCAGGACCCGCCCACTTCCGCTTTGGGGCCCAGGAACAGTTGCCAGGGCAAGCCTGGGTATGGCAGGGGGCTGGAGGGCGCCAGGACCTGAACACTTCCGCTTTGGGGCCCAGCTACAGTTGCCAGGCAAGCCTGGGCATGGCAAGGGGCTGGAGGGCGCCAGGACCCGCCCACTTCCGCTTTGGGGGGCCAGCAACAGTTGCCAGGGCAACCCTGGGCATGGCAGTGGGCTTAAGGTCGCCTGGCCCCGCCCACTTCCGCTTTGGGGGCCAGCAACAGTTGCCATGGCAACCCTGGGCATGGCAGGGGGCTGGAGGGCATCAGGACCCGCCCACTTCCGCTTTGGGGCCCAGCAACAGTTGCCAGGGCAACCCTGGGCATGGCAGGGGGCTGGAGGGCGCCAGGACCCGCCCACTTCCGCATTGGGGCCCAGCTACAGTTGCCAGGGCAACCCTGGGCATGGCAGGGGGCTGGAGGGCGCCAGGACCCGCCCACTTCCGCTTTGGGGCCCAGGAACAGTTGCCAGGGCAAGCCTGGGCATGGCAGGGGGGCTGGAGGGCGCCAGGACCCGAACACTTCCGCTTTGGGGCCCAGCAACAGTTGCCAGGCAAGCCTGGGCATGGCAAGGGGCTGGAGGGCACCAGGACCCGCCCACTTCCACTTTGGGGGTCAGCAACAGTTGCCAGGGCAACCCTGGGCATGGCAGGGGGCTGGAGGGCATCAGGACCCGCCCACTTCCGCTTTGGGGCCCAGCAACAGTTGCCAGGGCAAGCCTGGGCATGGCAGGGGGCTGGAGGGCGCCAGGACCCGCCCACTTCCGCATTGGGGCCCAGCTACAGTTGCCAGGGCAAGCCTGGGCATGACAAGGGGCTGTAGGACGTCAGGACCCGCCCACTTCCGCTTTGGGGCCCAGCAACAGTTGCCAGGGCAAGCCTGGGCATGGCAGGGGGCTGGAGGACGTCAGGACGTGCCCACTTCCGCTTTGGGGCCCAGCAACAGTTGCCAGGGCAAGCCTGGGCATGGCAGTTGGCTGGAGGGCGTCAGGACCCGCCCACTTCCGCTTTGGGGCCCAGCAACAGTTGCCAGGGCAAGCCTGGGCATGGCAGTTGGCTGGAGGGCGTCAGGACCCGCCCACTTCCGCTTTGGGGGCCAGCAACAGTTGCGAGGGAAAGCCTAGGCATGGCAGGGGGCTGGAGGGCGCCAGGACCCGCCCACTTCCGCTTTGGGTCCCAGCAACTGTTGCCAGGGCAAGCCTGGGCATGGCAGTTGGCTGGAGGGCGTCAGGACCCGCCCACTTCTGCTTTGGGGGCCAGCAACAGTTGCGAGGGAAAGCATGGGCATGGCAGGGGGCTGGAGGGCGCCAGGACCCGCCCACTTCCGCATTGGGGCCCAGCAACAGTTGCCAGGGCAACCCTGGGCATGGCAGGGGGCTGGAGGGCGCCAGGACCCGAACACTTCCGCTTTGGGGCCCAGCAACAGTTGCCAGGCAAGCCTGGGCATGGCAAGGGGCTGGAGGGCGCCAGGACCCGCCCACTTCCGCTTTGGGGGGCCAGCAACAGTTGCCAGGGCAACCCTGGGCATGGCAGTGGGCTTAAGGTCGCCTGGCCCCGCCCACTTCCGCTTTGGGGGCCAGCAACAGTTGCCATGGCAACCCTGGGCATGGCAGGGGGCTTGAGGGCGCCAGGACCCGCCCACTTCCGCTTTGGGGCCCATCAACAGTTGCCAGGGCAACCCTGGGCATGGCAGGGGGCTGGAGGGCATCAGGACCCGCCCACTTCCGCTTTGGGGCCCAGCAACAGTTGCCAGGGCAACCCTGGGCATGGCAGGGGGCTGGAGGGCGCCAGGACCCGACCACTTCCGCATTGGGGCCCAGCTACAGTTGCCAGGGCAACCCTGGGCATGGCAGGGGGCTGGAGGGCGCCAGGACCCGCCCACTTCCGCTTTGGGGCCCAGCAACAGTTGCCAGGGCAAGACTGGGCATGGCAGGGGGCTGGAGGGCGCCAGGACCCGCCCACTAACGCTTTGGGGCCCAGCAACAGTTGCCAGGGCAAGCCTGGGCATGGCAGGGGGCTGGAGGACGTCAGGACCCGCCCCACTTCCGCTTTGGGGCCCATCAACAGTTGTCATGGCAACCCTGGGCATGGCAGGGGGCTGGAGGGCGCCAGGACCCGCCCACTTCCGCTTTGGGGCCCAGCAACAGTTGGCCAGGGCAAGCCTGGGCATGGCAAGGGGCTGGAGGGCGCCAGGATCCGCCCACTTCCGCTTTGGGGGCCAGCAACAGTTGCCAGAACAAGCCTGGGCACGGCAAGGGGCTGGAGGGCATCAGGACCCGCCCACTTCCGGCTTTGGGGCCCAGCAACAGTTGCCAGGGCAAGCCTGGGCATGGCAGGGGGCTGGAGGACGTCAGGACGCGCTTACTTCCGCTTTAGGGCCCAGCAACAGTTGCCAGGGCAAGCGTGGGCATGGCAGGGGGCTGGAGGACGTCAGGACGTGCCCACTTCCGCTTTGGGGCCCAGCAACAGTTGCCAGGGCATGCCTGGGCATGGCAGTTGGCTGGAGGGCGTCAGGACCCGCCCACTTCCGCTTTGGGGCCCAGCAACAGTTGCCAGGGCAAGCCTGGGCATGGCAGTTGGCTGGAGGGCGTCAGGACCCGCCCACTTCCGCTTTGGGGGCCAGCAACAGTTGCGAGGGAAAGCCTAGGCATGGCAGGGGGCTGGAGGGCGCCAGGACCCGCCCACTTCCGCTTTGGGGCCCAGCAACAGTTGCCAGGGCAAGCCTGGGCATGGCAGTTGGCTGGAGGGCGTCAGGACCCGCCCACTTCTGCTTTGCGGGCCAGCAACAGTTGCGAGGGAAAGCATGGGCATGGCAGGGGCTGGAGGGCGCCAGGACCCGCCCACTTCCGCATTGGGGCCCAGCAACAGTTGCCAGTGCAACCCTGGGCATGGTAGGGGGCTGGAGGGCGCCAGGACCCGCCCACTTCTGTATTGGGGCCCAGCTACAGTTGCCAGGGCAACCCTGGGCATGGCAGGGGGCTGAAAGGCGCCAGGACCCGCCCACTTCCGCTTTGGGGCCCAGGAACAGTTGCCAGGGCAAGCCTGTGCATGGCACAGGGCTGGAGGGCGCCAGGACCTGAACACTTCCGCTTTGGGGCCCAGCTACAGTTGCCAGGCAAGCCTGGGCATGGCAAGGGTCTGGAGGGCGCCAGGACCCGCCCACTTCCGCTTTGGGGGGCCAGCAACAGTTGCCAGGGCAACCCTGGGCATGGCAGTGGGCTTAAGGTCGCCTGGCCCCGCCCACTTCCGCTTTGGGGGCCAGCAACAGTTGCCATGGCAACCCTGGGCATGGCAGAGGGCTTGAGGGCGCCAGGACCCGCCCACTTCCGCTTTGGGGCCCATCAACAGTTGCCAGGGCAACCCTGGGCATGGCAGGGGGCTGGAGGGCATCAGGACCCGCCCACTTCCGCTTTGGGGCCCAGCAACAGTTGCCAGGGCAACCCTGGGCATGGCAGGGGGCTGGAGGGCGCCAGGACCCGCCCACTTCCGCATTGGGGCCCAGCTACAGTTGCCAGGGCAACCCTGGGCATGGCAGGGGGTTGGAGGGCGCCAGGACCCGCCCACTTCCGCATTGGGGCCCAGCAACAGTTGCCAGTGCAACCCTGGGCATGGTAGGGGGCTGGAGGGCGCCAGGACCCGCCCACTTCTGTATTGGGGCCCAGCTACAGTTGCCAGGGCAACCCTGGGCATGGCAGGGGGCTGAAAGGCGCCAGGACCCGCCCACTTCCGCTTTGGGGCCCAGGAACAGTTGCCAGGGCAAGCCTGTGCATGGCACAGGGCTGGAGGGCGCCAGGACCTGAACACTTCCGCTTTGGGGCCCAGCTACAGTTGCCAGGCAAGCCTGGGCATGGCAAGGGTCTGGAGGGCGCCAGGACCCGCCCACTTCCGCTTTGGGGGGCCAGCAACAGTTGCCAGGGCAACCCTGGGCATGGCAGTGGGCTTAAGGTCGCCTGGCCCCGCCCACTTCCGCTTTGGGGGCCAGCAACAGTTGCCATGGCAACCCTGGGCATGGCAGAGGGCTTGAGGGCGCCAGGACCCGCCCACTTCCGCTTTGGGGCCCATCAACAGTTGCCAGGGCAACCCTGGGCATGGCAGGGGGCTGGAGGGCATCAGGACCCGCCCACTTCCGCTTTGGGCCCAGCAACAGTTGCCAGGGCAACCCTGGGCATGGCAGGGGGCTGGAGGGCGCCAGGACCCGCCCACTTCCGCATTGGGGCCCAGCTACAGTTGCCAGGGCAACCCTGGGCATGGCAGGGGGTTGGAGGGCGCCAGGACCCGCCCATTTCCGCTTTGGGGCCCAGAAACAGTTGCCAGGGCAAGCCTGGGCATGGCAGGGGGCTGGAGGGCGCCAGGACCCGAACACTTCCGCTTTGGGGCCCAGCAACAGTTGCCAGGGAAACCCTGGGCATGGCAGGGGGCTGGAGGGCGCCAGGCTCCGCCCATTTCCGCTTTGGGGGCCAGCAACAGTTGCCAGGGCAACCCTGGGCATGGCAGGGGGCTTGAGGGCACCAGGACCCGCCCACTTCCGCTTTGGAGGCCAGCAACAGTTGCCAGGACAATCCTGGGCATGGCAAGGGGCTGGAGGACGTCAGGACCCACCCACTTTCGCTTTGGGGCCCAGCAATAGTTGCCAGGGCAAGCCTGGGCATGGCAGTTGGCTGAGGGCGTCAGGACCCGCCCACTTCCGCTTTGTGGGCCCAGCAACAGTTGCGAGGGAAAGCCTTGGCATGGCATGGGGCTGGAGGGCGCCAGGACCCGCCCACTTCTGCTTTGGGGCCCAGCAACAGTTGCCAGGGCAAGCCTGGGCATGGCAGGGGGCTGGAGGGCGCCAGGACCCGCCCACTTCCGCATTGGGGCCCAGCTACAGTTGCCAGGGCAACCCTGGGCATGGCAGGGGCTGGAGGGCGCCAGGACCCGCCCACTTCCGCTTTGGGGCCCAGCAACAGTTGCCAGGGCAAGCCTGGGCATGGCAGGGGGCTGGAGGGCATCAGGACCCGCCCACTTCCGCTTTGAGGCCCAGCAACAGTTGCCAGGGCAAGCCTGGCATGACAAGGGGCTGGAGGGCGCCAGGACCCGCCCACTTCCGCTTTGGAGGCCAGCAACAGTTGCCAGGGCAACCCTGGGCATGGCAGTGGGCTTGAGGTCGCCTGGCCCCGCCCACTTCTGCTTTGGGGGCCAGCAACAGTTGCCATGGCAATCCTGGGCATGGCAGGGGGCTTGAGGGCGCCAGGACCCGCCCACTTCCGCTTTGGGGCCCAGCAACAGTTGCCATGGCAATCCTGGGCATGGCAGGGGGCTGGAGGACGTCAGGACCCGCCCACTTCCGCTTTGGGGCCCAGCAACAAATGCCAGGGCAAGCCTGGGCATGGCAAGGGGCTGAAGGGCGCCAGAACCCGCCAGCTTCCGCTTTGGGGGCCAGCAACAGTTGCCAGGGCAACCCTGGGCATGGCAGGGGGCTTGAGGTCGCCTGGCCCCGCCCACTTCTGCTTTGGGGGCCAGCAACAGCTGCCATGGCAACCCTGGGCATGGCAGGGGGCTTGAGGGTGCCAGGACCCGCCCACTTCCGCTTTGGGGCCCAGCAACAGTTGCCAGGGAAACCCTGGGCATGGCAGGGGGCTGGAGGGCGCCAGGATCCGCCCACTTCCGCTTTGGGGGCCAGCAACAGTTGCCAGGGCAACCCTGGGCATGGCAGGGGGGCTTGAGGTCGCCTGGCCCCGCCCACTTCCGCTTTGGGGGGCCAGCAACAGTTGCCATGGCAACCCTGGGCATGGCAGGGGGCTTGAGGGCACCAGGACCCGCCCACTTCCGCTTTGGGGGCCAGCAACAGTTGCCAGGGCAAGCCTGGGCATGGCAAGGGGCTGGAGGGCGCCAGGACCCGCCCACTTCCGCTATGGGGGCCATCAACAGTTGCCAGGGCAACCCTGGGCATGGCAGTGGGCTTGAGGTCGCCTGGCCCCGCCCACTTCCGCTTTGGGGGCCAGCAACAGTTGCCATGGCAGACCCGGGCATGGCAGGGGGCTGGAGGGCGCCAGGACCCGCCCACTTCCGCTTTGGGGCCCAGCAACAGTTGCCATGGCAACCCTGGGCATGGCAGGGGGCTGGAGGACGTCAGGACCCGCCCACTTCCGCTTTGGGGCCCAGAAACAGTTGCCAGGGCAAGCCTGGGCATGGCAAGGGGCTGGAGGGCGCCAGGACCCGCCCACTTCCGCTTTGGGGGCCAGCAACAGTTGCCAGGGCAAGCCTGGGCACGGCAAGGGGCTGGAGGGCATCAGGACCCGCCCACTTCCGCTTTGGGGCCCAGCAACAGTTGCCAGGGCAAGCCTGGGCATGGCAAGGGGCTGGAGGGCGCCAGAACCCGCCCACTTCCGCTTTGGGGGCCTGCAACAGTTGCCAGGGCAAGCCTGGGCATGGCAGGGGGCTGGAGGACCCCATTACCCGCCCACTTCCGCTTTGGGGGCCACTAACAGTTGCCATGGGATCCCTGGGCATGGCAGGGGGCTTGAGGGCACCAGGACTCGCCCACTTCCGCTTTGGGGGCCAGCAACAGTTGCCATGGCAACCCTGGGCATGGCAGGGGGCTTGAGGGCGCCAGGACCCGCCCACTTCCGCTTTGGGGCCCAGCAACAGTTGCCAGGGCAAGCCTGGGCATGGCAAGGGGCTGAAGGGCGCCAGAACCCGCCCACTTCGGCTTTGGGGGCCAGCAACAGTTGCAAGGGCAATCCTGGGCATGGCAGGGGGCTTGAGGTCGCCTGGCCCCGCCCACTTCTGCTTTGGGGGCCAGCAACAGCTGCCATGGCAACCCTGGGCATGGCAGGGGGCTTGAGGGTGCCAGGACCCGCCCACTTCCGCTTTGGGGCCCAGCAACAGTTGCCAGGGAAACCCTGGGCATGGCAGGGGGCTGGAGGGCGCCAGGATCGGCCCACTTCCGCTTTGGGGGCCAGCAACAGTTGCCAGGGCAACCCTGGGCATGACAGGGGGCTTGAGGGCGCCAGGACCCGCCCACTTCCGCTTTGGGGGCCAGCAACAGTTGCCAGGGCAAGCCTGGGCATGGCAAGGGGCTGGAGGACGTCAGGACCCGCCCACTTCCGCTTTGGGGCCCAGCAACAGTTGCCAGGGCAAGCCTGGGCATGGCAAGGGGCTGGAGGGCGCCAGGACCCGCCCACTTCCGCTTTGGGGGCCAGCAACAGTTGCCAGGGCAACCCTGGGCATGGCATTGGGCTTGAGGTCGCCTGGCTCCGCCCACTTCCGCTTTGGGGGCCAGCAACAGTTGCCATGGCAACCCCGGGCATGGCAGGGGGCTTGAGGGCGCCAGGACCCGCCCACTTCCGCTTTGGGGCCCAGCAACAGTTGCCAGGGCAAGCCTGAGCATGGCAGGGGGCTGGAGGACGTCAGGACCCGCCCACTTCCGCTTTGGGGCCCAGCAATAGTTGCCAGGGCAAGCCTGGGCATGGCAGTTGGCTGGAGGGCGTCAGGACCCGCCCACTTCGGCTTTGGGGGCCAGCAACAGTTGCCAGGGCAAGCCTGAGCATGGCAGGGGGCTGGAGGACGTCAGGACCCGCCCACTTCCGCTTTGGGGCCCAGCAACAGTTGCCAGGGCAAGCCTGGGCATGGCAAGGGGCTGAAGGGCGCCAGAACCCGCCCATTTCGGCTTTGGGGGCCAGCTACAGTTGCAAGGGCAACCCTGGGCATGGCAGGGGGCTTGAGGTCGCCTGGCCCCGCCCACTTCTGCTTTGGGGGCCAGCAACAGCTGCCATGGCAACCATGGGCATGGCAGGGGGCTTGAGGGTGCCAGGACCCGCCCACTTCCGCTTTGGGGCCCAGCAACAGTTGCCAGGGCAAGCCTGGGCATGGCAAGGGGCTGGAGGACGTCAGGACCCGCCCACTTCCGCTTTGGGGCCCAGCAACAGTTGCCAGGGCAAGCCTGGGCATGGCAAGGGGCTGGAGGGCGCCAGGACCCGCCCACTTCCGCTTTGGGGGCCAGCAACAGTTGCCAGGGCAACCCTGGGCATGGCATTGGGTTTGAGGTCGCCTGGCCCCGCCCACTTCCGCTTTGGGGGCCAGCAACAGTTGCCATGGCAACCCCGGGCATGGCAGGGGGCTTGAGGGCGCCAGGACCCGCCCACTTCCGCTTTGGGGCCCAGCAACAGTTGCCAGGGCAAGCCTGAGCATGGCAGGGGGCTGGAGGACGTCAGGACCCGCCCACTTCCGCTTTGGGGCCCAGCAATAGTTGCCAGGGCAAGCCTGGGCATGGCAGTTGGCTGGAGGGCGTCAGGACCCGCCCACTTCCGCTTTGGGCGCCAGCAACAGTTGCGAGGGAAAGCCTTGGCATGGCATGGGGCTGGAGGGCGCCAGGACCCGCCCACTTCCGCTTTGGGGCCCAGCAACAGTTGCCAGGGATACCCTGGGCATGGCAGGGGGCTGGAGGGCATCAGGACCCGCCTTCTTCCGCTTTGGGGCCCAGCAACAGTTGCCAGGGCAAGCCTGGGCATGGCAGGGGGCTGGAGGGCGTCAGGACCCGCCCACTTCCGCTTTGGGGCCCAGCAACAGTTGCCAGGGCAAGACTGGGCATGGCAGGGGGCTGGAGGGCATCAGGACCCGCCCACTTCCGCTTTGGGGCCCAGCAACAGTTGCAGGGCAAGCCTGGGCATGGCAGGGGGCTGGAGGGCGCCAGGACCCGCCCACTTCTGCATTGGGGCCCAGCTACAGTTGCCAGGGCAAGCCTGGGCATGACAAGGGGCTGGAGGGCGCCAGGACCCGCCCACTTCCGCTTTGGAGGCCAGCAACAGTTGACAGGGCAACCCTGGGCATGGCAGTGGGCTTGAGGTCGCCTGGCCCCGCCCACTTCTGCTTTGGGGGCCAGCAACAGTTGCCATGGCAATCCTGGGCATGGCAGGGGGCTTGAGGGCGCCAGGACCCGCCCACTTCCGCTTTGGGGCCCAGCAACAGTTGCCATGGCAATCCTGGGCATGGCAGGGGGCTGGAGGACGTCAGGACCCGCCCACTTCCGCTTTGGGGCCCAGCAACAAATGCCAGGGCAAGCCTGGGCATGGCAAGGGGCTGAAGGGCGCCAGAACCCGCCCACTTCCGCTTTGGGGGCCAGCAACAGTTGCCAGGGCAACCCTGGGCATGGCAGGGGGCTTGAGGTCACCTGGCCCCGCCCACTTCTGCTTTGGGGGCCAGCAACAGCTGCCATGGCAACCCTGGGCATGGCAGGGGGCTTGATGGTGCCAGGACCCGCCCACTTCCGCTTTGGGGCCCAGCAACAGTTGCCAGGGAAACCCTGGGCATGGCAGGGGGCTGGAGGGCGCCAGGATCCGCCCACTTCCGCTTTGGGGGCCAGCAACAGTTGCCAGGGCAACCCTGGGCATGGCAGGGGGCTTGAGGTCGCCTGGCCCCGCCCACTTCCGCTTTGGGGGGCCAGCAACAGTTGCCATGGCAACCCTGGGCATGGCAGGGGGCTTGAGGGCGCCAGGACCCGCCCACTTCCGCTTTGGGGGCCAGCAACAGTTGCCAGGGCAAGCCTGGGCATGGCAAGGGGCTGGAGGACGCCAGGACCCGCCCACTTCCGCTTTGGGGCCCAGCAACAGTTGCCAGGGCAAGCCTGGGCATGGCAAGGGGCTGGAGGGCGCCAGGACCCGCCCACTTCCGCTTTGGGGGCCAGCAACAGTTGCCAGGGCAACCCTGGGCATGGCAGTGGGCTTGAGGTCGCCTTGCCCCGCCCACTTCTGCTTTGGGGGCCAGCAACAGTTGCCATGGCAACCCCGGGCATGGCAGGGGGCTTGAGGGCGCCAGGACCCGCCCACTTCCGCTTTGGGGCCCAGCAACAGTTGCCATGGCAACCCTGGGCATGGCAGGTGGCTGGAGTACGTCAGGACCCGCCCACTTCCGCTTTGGGGCCCAGAAACAGTTGCCAGGGCAAGGCCGGGCATGGCAAGGGGCTGGAGGGCGCCAGGACCCGCCCACTTCCGCTTTGGGGGCCAGCAACAGTTGCCAGGGCAAGCCTGGGCACGGCAAGGGGCTGGAGGGCATCAGGACCCGCCCACTTCCGCTTTGGGGCCCAGCAACAGTTGCCAGGGCAAGCCTGGGCAAGGCAAGGGGCTGGAGGGCGCCAGAACCCACCCACTTCCGCTTTGGGGGCCACTAACAGTTGCCATGGGATCCCTGGGCATGGCAGGGGGCTTGAGGGCACCAGGACTCGCCCACTTCCGCTTTGGGGGCCAGCAACAGTTGCCATGGCAACCCTGGGCATGGCAGGGGGCTTGAGGGCGCCAGGACCCGTCCACTTCCGCTTTGGGGCCCAGCAACAGTTGCCAGGGCAAGCCTGGGCATGGCAGGGGGCTGGAGGACGTCAGGACCCGCCCACTTCCGCTTTGGGGCCCAGCAATAGTTGCCAGGGCAAGCCTGGGCATGGCAGTTGGCTGGAGGGCGTCAGGACCCGCCCACTTCCGCTTTGGGGCCCAGCAACAGTTGCGAGGGAAAGCCTTGGCATGGCATGGGGCTGGAGGGCGCCAGGACCCGCCCACTTCCGCTTTGGGGCCCAGCAACAGTTGCCAGGGCAACCCTGGGCATGGCAGGGGGCTGGAGGGCATCAGGACCCACCCACTTCCGCTTTGGGGCCCAGCAACAGTTGCCAGGGCAAGCCTGGGCATGGCAGGGGGCTGGAGGGCGCCAGGACCCGCCCACTTCCGCATTGGGGCCCAGCTACAGTTGCCAGGGCAAGCCTGGGCATGGCAGGGGCTGGAGGGCGCCAGGACCCGACCACTTCCGCATTGGGGCCCCAGCTACAGTTGCCAGGGCAACCCTGGGCATGGCAGGGGGCTGAGGGCGCCAGGACCCGCCCACTTCCGCTTTGGGGCCCAGCAACAGTTGCCATGGCAACCCTGGGCATGGCAGGGGGCTTGAGGGCGCCAGGACCCGCCCACTTCCGCTTTGGGGCCCAGCAACAGTTGCGAGGGAAAGCCTTGGCATGGCATGGGGCTGGAGGGCGCCAGGACCCGCCCACTTCTGCTTTGGGGCCCAGCAACAGTTGCCAGGGCAAGCCTGGGCATGGCAGGGGGCTGGAGGGCGCCAGGACCCGCCCACTTCCGCATTGGGGCCCAGCTACAGTTGCCAGGGCAACCCTGGGCATGGCAGGGGGCTGGAGGGCGCCAGGACCCGCCCACTTCCGCTTTGGGGCCCAGCAACAGTTGCCAGGGCAAGCCTGGGCATGGCAGGGGGCTGGAGGGCATCAGGACCCGTCCACTTCCGCTTTGAGGCCCAGCAACAGTTGCCAGGGCAAGCCTGGGCATGACAAGGGGCTGGAGGGCGCCAGGACCCGCCCACTTCCGCTTTGGAGGCCAGCAACAGTTGCCAGGGCAACCCTGGGCATGGCAGTGGGCTTGAGGTCGCCTGGCCCCGCCCACTTCTGCTTTGGGGGCCAGCAACAGTTGCCATGGCAATCCTGGGCATGGCAGGGGCTTGAGGGCGCCAGGACCCGCCCACTTCCGCTTTGGGGCCCAGCAACAGTTGCCATGGCAATCCTGGGCATGGCAGGGGGCTGGAGGACGTCAGGACCCGCCCACTTCCGCTTTGGGGCCCAGCAACAAATGCCAGGGCAAGCCTGGGCATGGCAAGGGGCTGAAGGGCGCCAGAACCCGCCAGCTTCCGCTTTGGGGGCCAGCAACAGTTGCCAGGGCAACCCTGGGCATGGCAGGGGGCTTGAGGTCGCCTGGCCCCGCCCACTTCTGCTTTGGGGGCCAGCAACAGCTGCCATGGCAACCCTGGGCATGGCAGGGGGCTTGAGGGTGCCAGGACCCGCCCACTTCCGCTTTGGGGCCCAGCAACAGTTGCCAGGGAAACCCTGGGCATGGCAGGGGGCTGGAGGGCGCCAGGATCCGCCCACTTCCGCTTTGGGGGCCAGCAACAGTTGCCAGGGCAACCCTGGGCATGGCAGGGGGCTTGAGGTCGCCTGGCCCCGCCCACTTCCGCTTTGGGGGGCCAGCAACAGTTGCCATGGCAACCCTGGGCATGGCAGGGGGCTTGAGGGCACCAGGACCCGCCCACTTCCGCTTTGGGGGCCAGCAACAGTTGCCAGGGCAAGCCTGGGCATGGCAAGGGGCTGGAGGGCGCCAGGACCCGCCCACTTCCGCTATGGGGGCCAGCAACAGTTGCCAGGGCAACCCTGGGCATGGCAGTGGGCTTGAGGTCGCCTGGCCCCGCCCACTTCCGCTTTGGGGGCCAGCAACAGTTGCCATGGCAGACCCGGGCATGGCAGGGGGCTGGAGGGCGCCAGGACCCGCCCACTTCCGCTTTGGGGCCCAGCAACAGTTGCCATGGCAACCCTGGGCATGGCAGGGGGCTGGAGGACGTCAGGACCCGCCCACTTCCGCTTTGGGGCCCAGAAACAGTTGCCAGGGCAAGCCTGGGCATGGCAAGGGGCTGGAGGGCGCCAGGACCCGCCCACTTCCGCTTTGGGGGCCAGCAACAGTTGCCAGGGCAAGCCTGGGCACGGCAAGGGGCTGGAGGGCATCAGGACCCGCCCACTTCCGCTTTGGGGCCCAGCAACAGTTGCCAGGGCAAGCCTGGGCATGGCAAGGGGCTGGAGGGCGCCAGAACCCGCCCACTTCCGCTTTGGGGGCCTGCAACAGTTGCCAGGGCAAGCCTGGGCATGGCAGGGGGCTGGAGGACGCCATTACCCGCCCACTTCCGCTTTGGGGGCCACTAACAGTTGCCATGGGATCCCTGGGCATGGCAGGGGGCTTGAGGGCACCAGGACTCGCCCACTTCCGCTTTGGGGGCCAGCAACAGTTGCCATGGCAACCCTGGGCATGGCAGGGGGCTTGAGGGCGCCAGGACCCGCCCACTTCCGCTTTGGGGCCCAGCAACAGTTGCCAGGGCAAGCCTGGGCATGGCAAGGGGCTGAAGGGCGCCAGAACCCGCCCACTTCGGCTTTGGGGGCCAGCAACAGTTGCAAGGGCAACCCTGGGCATGGCAGGGGGCTTGAGGTCGCCTGGCCCCGCCCACTTCTGCTTTGGGGGCCAGCAACAGCTGCCATGGCAACCCTGGGCATGGCAGGGGGCTTGAGGGTGCCAGGACCCGCCCACTTCCGCTTTGGGGCCCAGCAACAGTTGCCAGGGAAACCCTGGGCATGGCAGGGGGCTGGAGGGCGCCAGGATCGGCCCACTTCCGCTTTGGGGGCCAGCAACAGTTGCCAGGGCAACCCTGGGCATGACAGGGGGCTTGAGGGCGCCAGGACCCGCCCACTTCCGCTTTGGGGGCCAGCAACAGTTGCCAGGGCAAGCCTGGGCATGGCAAGGGGCTGGAGGACGTCAGGACCCGCCCACTTCCGCTTTGGGGCCCAGCAACAGTTGCCAGGGCAAGCCTGGGCATGGCAAGGGGCTGGAGGGCGCCAGGACCCGCCCACTTCCGCTTTGGGGGCCAGCAACAGTTGCCAGGGCAACCCTGGGCATGGCATTGGGCTTGAGGTCGCCTGGCTCCGCCCACTTCCGCTTTGGGGGCCAGCAACAGTTGCCATGGCAACCCCGGGCATGGCAGGGGGCTTGAGGGCGCCAGGACCCGCCCACTTCCGCTTTGGGGCCCAGCAACAGTTGCCAGGGCAAGCCTGAGCATGGCAGGGGGCTGGAGGACGTCAGGACCCGCCCACTTCCGCTTTGGGGCCCAGCAATAGTTGCCAGGGCAAGCCTGGGCATGGCAGTTGGCTGGAGGGCGTCAGGACCCGCCCACTTCGGCTTTGGGGGCCAGCAACAGTTGCCAGGGCAAGCCTGAGCATGGCAGGGGGCTGGAGGACGTCAGGACCCGCCCACTTCCGCTTTGGGGCCCAGCAACAGTTGCCAGGGCAAGCCTGGGCATGGCAAGGGGCTGAAGGGCGCCAGAACCCGCCCATTTCGGCTTTGGGGGCCAGCTACAGTTGCAAGGGCAACCCTGGGCATGGCAGGGGGCTTGAGGTCGCCTGGCCCCGCCCACTTCTGCTTTGGGGGCCAGCAACAGCTGCCATGGCAACCATGGGCATGGCAGGGGGCTTGAGGGTGCCAGGACCCGCCCACTTCCGCTTTGGGGCCCAGCAACAGTTGCCAGGGAAACCCTGGGCATGGCAGGGGGCTGGAGGGCGCCAGGATCGGCCCACCTACGCTTTGGGGGCCAGCAACAGTTGCCAGGGCAACCCTGGGCATGGCAGGGGGCTTGAGGGCGCCAGGACCCGCCCACTTCCGCTTTGGGGGCCAGCAACAGTTGCCAGGGCAAGCCTGGGCATGGCAAGGGGCTGGAGGACGTCAGGACCCGCCCACTTCCGCTTTGGGGCCCAGCAACAGTTGCCAGGCAAGCCTGGGCATGGCAAGGGGCTGGAGGGCGCCAGGACCCGCCCACTTCCGCTTTGGGGGCCAGCAACAGTTGCCAGGGCAACCCTGGGCATGGCATTGGGTTTGAGGGTCGCCTGGCCCCGCCCACTTCCGCTTTGGGGGCCAGCAACAGTTGCCATGGCAACCCCGGGCATGGCAGGGGGCTTGAGGGCGCCAGGACCCGCCCACTTCCGCTTTGGGGCCCAGCAACAGTTGCCAGGGCAAGCCTGAGCATGGCAGGGGGCTGGAGGACGTCAGGACCCGCCCACTTCCGCTTTGGGGCCCAGCAATAGTTGCCAGGGCAAGCCTGGGCATGGCAGTTGGCTGGAGGGCGTCAGGACCCGCCCACTTCCGCTTTGGGCGCCAGCAACAGTTGCGAGGGAAAGCCTTGGCATGGCATGGGGCTGGAGGGCGCCAGGACCCGCCCACTTCCGCTTTGGGGCCCAGCAACAGTTGCCAGGGATACCCTGGGCATGGCAGGGGGCTGGAGGGCATCAGGACCCGCCTTCTTCCGCTTTGGGGCCCAGCAACAGTTGCCAGGGCAAGCCTGGGCATGGCAGGGGGCTGGAGGGCGTCAGGACCCGCCCACTTCCGCTTTGGGGCCCAGCAACAGTTGCCAGGGCAAGACTGGGCATGGCAGGGGGCTGGAGGGCATCAGGACCCGCCCACTTCCGCTTTGGGGCCCAGCAACAGTTGCAGGGCAAGCCTGGGCATGGCAGGGGGCTGGAGGGCGCCAGGACCCGCCCACTTCTGCATTGGGGCCCAGCTACAGTTGCCAGGGCAAGCCTGGGCATGACAAGGGGCTGGAGGGCGCCAGGACCCGCCCACTTCCGCTTTGGAGGCCAGCAACAGTTGACAGGGCAACCCTGGGCATGGCAGTGGGCTTGAGGTCGCCTGGCCCCGCCCACTTCTGCTTTGGGGGCCAGCAACAGTTGCCATGGCAATCCTGGGCATGGCAGGGGGCTTGAGGGCGCCAGGACCCGCCCACTTCCGCTTTGGGGCCCAGCAACAGTTGCCATGGCAATCCTGGGCATGGCAGGGGGCTGGAGGACGTCAGGACCCGCCCACTTCCGCTTTGGGGCCCAGCAACAAATGCCAGGGCAAGCCTGGGCATGGCAAGGGGCTGAAGGGCGCCAGAACCCGCCCACTTCCGCTTTGGGGGCCAGCAACAGTTGCCAGGGCAACCCTGGGCATGGCAGGGGGCTTGAGGTCACCTGGCCCCGCCCACTTCTGCTTTGGGGGCCAGCAACAGCTGCCATGGCAACCCTGGGCATGGCAGGGGGCTTGATGGTGCCAGGACCCGCCCACTTCCGCTTTGGGGCCCAGCAACAGTTGCCAGGGAAACCCTGGGCATGGCAGGGGGCTGGAGGGCGCCAGGATCCGCCCACTTCCGCTTTGGGGGCCAGCAACAGTTGCCAGGGCAACCCTGGGCATGGCAGGGGGCTTGAGGTCGCCTGGCCCCGCCCACTTCCGCTTTGGGGGGCCAGCAACAGTTGCCATGGCAACCCTGGGCATGGCAGGGGGCTTGAGGGCGCCAGGACCCGCCCACTTCCGCTTTGGGGGCCAGCAACAGTTGCCAGGGCAAGCCTGGGCATGGCAAGGGGCTGGAGGACGCCAGGACCCGCCCACTTCCGCTTTGGGGCCCAGCAACAGTTGCCAGGGCAAGCCTGGGCATGGCAAGGGGCTGGAGGGCGCCAGGACCCGCCCACTTCCGCTTTGGGGGCCAGCAACAGTTGCCAGGGCAACCCTGGGCATGGCAGTGGGCTTGAGGTCGCCTTGCCCCGCCCACTTCTGCTTTGGGGGCCAGCAACAGTTGCCATGGCAACCCCGGGCATGGCAGGGGGCTTGAGGGCCCCAGGACCCGCCCACTTCCGCTTTGGGGCCCAGCAACAGTTGCCATGGCAACCCTGGGCATGGCAGGTGGCTGGAGTACGTCAGGACCCGCCCACTTCCGCTTTGGGGCCCAGAAACAGTTGCCAGGGCAAGGCCGGGCATGGCAAGGGGCTGGAGGGCGCCAGGACCCGCCCACTTCCGCTTTGGGGGCCAGCAACAGTTGCCAGGGCAAGCCTGGGCACGGCAAGGGGCTGGAGGGCATCAGGACCCGCCCACTTCCGCTTTGGGGCCCAGCAACAGTTGCCAGGGCAAGCCTGGGCAAGGCAAGGGGCTGGAGGGCGCCAGAACCCACCCACTTCCGCTTTGGGGGCCACTAACAGTTGCCATGGGATCCCTGGGCATGGCAGGGGGCTTGAGGGCACCAGGACTCGCCCACTTCCGCTTTGGGGGCCAGCAACAGTTGCCATGGCAACCCTGGGCATGGCAGGGGGCTTGAGGGCGCCAGGACCCGTCCACTTCCGCTTTGGGGCCCAGCAACAGTTGCCAGGGCAAGCCTGGGCATGGCAGGGGGCTGGAGGACGTCAGGACCCGCCCACTTCCGCTTTGGGGCCCAGCAATAGTTGCCAGGGCAAGCCTGGGCATGGCAGTTGGCTGGAGGGCGTCAGGACCCGCCCACTTCCGCTTTGGGGCCCAGCAACAGTTGCGAGGGAAAGCCTTGGCATGGCATGGGGCTGGAGGGCGCCAGGACCCGCCCACTTCCGCTTTGGGGCCCAGCAACAGTTGCCAGGGCAACCCTGGGCATGGCAGGGGGCTGGAGGGCATCAGGACCCACCCACTTCCGCTTTGGGGCCCAGCAACAGTTGCCAGGGCAAGCCTGGGCATGGCAGGGGGCTGGAGGGCGCCAGGACCCGCCCACTTCCGCATTGGGGCCCAGCTACAGTTGCCAGGGCAACCCTGGGCATGGCAGGGGGCTGGAGGGCGCCAGGACCCGACCACTTCCGCATTGGGGCCCAGCTACAGTTGCCAGGGCAACCCTGGGCATGGCAGGGGGCTGGAGGGCGCCAGGACCCGCCCACTTCCGCTTTGGGGCCCAGCAACAGTTGCCATGGCAACCCTGGGCATGGCAGGGGGCTTGAGGGCGCCAGGACCCGCCCACTTCCGCTTTGGGGCCCATCAACAGTTGCCAGGGCAACCCTGGGCATGGCAGGGGGCTGGAGGGCATCAGGACCCGCCCACTTCCGCTTTGGGGCCCAGCAACAGTTGCCAGGGCAAGCCTGGGCATGGCAGGGGGCTGGAGGGCGCCAGGACCCGACCACTTCCGCATTGGGGCCCAGCTACAGTTGCCAGGGCAACCCTGGGCATGGCAGGGGGCTGGAGGGCGCCAGGACCCGCCCACTTCCGCTTTGGGGCCCAGCAACAGTTGCCATGGCAACCCTGGGCATGGCAGGGGGCTTGAGGGCGCCAGGACCCGCCCACTTCCGCTTTGGGGCCCATCAACAGTTGCCAGGGCAACCCTGGGCATGGCAGGGGGCTGGAGGGCATCAGGACCCGCCCACTTCCGCTTTGGGGCCCAGCAACAGTTGCCAGGGCAAGCCTGGGCATGGCAGGGGGCTGGAGGGCGCCAGGACCCGACCACTTCCGCATTGGGGCCCAGCTACAGTTGCCAGGGCAACCCTGGGCATGGCAGGGGGCTGGAGGGCGCCAGGACCCGCCCACTTCCGCTTTGGGGCCCAGCTACAGTTGCCAGGGCAACCCTGGGCATGGCAGGGGGCTGGAGGGCGCCAGGACCCGCCCACTTCCGCTTTGGGGCCCAGCAACAGTTGCCAGGGCAACCCTGGGCATGGCAGGGGGCTGGAGGGCATCAGGACCCACCCACTTCCGCTTTGGGGCCCAGCAACAGTTGCCAGGGCAAGCCTGGGCATGGCAGGGGGCTGGAGGGCGCCAGGACCCGCCCACTTCCGCATTGGGGCCCAGCTACAGTTGCCAGGGCAACCCTGGGCATGGCAGGGGGCTGGAGGGCGCCAGGACCCGACCACTTCCGCATTGGGGCCCAGCTACAGTTGCCAGGGCAACCCTGGGCATGGCAGGGGGCTGGAGGGCGCCAGGACCCGCCCACTTCCGCTTTGGGGCCCAGCAACAGTTGCCATGGCAACCCTGGGCATGGCAGGGGGCTTGAGGGCGCCAGGACCCGCCCACTTCCGCTTTGGGGCCCATCAACAGTTGCCAGGGCAACCCTGGGCATGGCAGGGGGCTGGAAAGCATCAGGACCCGCCCACTTCCGCTTTGGGGCCCAGCAACAGTTGCCAGGGCAAGCCTGGGCATGGCAGGGGGCTGGAGGGCGCCAGGACCCGACCACTTCCGCATTGGGGCCCAGCTACAGTTGCCAGGGCAACCCTGGGCATGGCAGGGGGCTGGAGGGCGCCAGGACCCGCCCACTTCCGCTTTGGGGCCCAGCAACAGTTGCCATGGCAACCCTGGGCATGGCAGGGGGCTTGAGGGCGCCAGGACCCGCCCACTTCCGCTTTGGGGCCCATCAACAGTTGCCAGGGCAACCCTGGGCATGGCAGGGGGCTGGAGGGCATCAGGACCCGCCCACTTCCGCTTTGGGGCCCAGCAACAGTTGCCAGGGCAAGCCTGGGCATGGCAGGGGGCTGGAGGGCGCCAGGACCCGACCACTTCCGCATTGGGGCCCAGCTACAGTTGCCAGGGCAACCCTGGGCATGGCAGGGGGCTGGAGGGCGCCAGGACCCGCCCACTTCCGCTTTGGGGCCCAGCTACAGTTGCCAGGGCAACCCTGGGCATGGCAGGGGGCTGGAGGGCGCCAGGACCCGACCACTTCCGCATTGGGGCCCAGCTACAGTTGCCAGGGCAACCCTGGGCATGGCAGGGGGCTGGAGGGCGCCAGGACCCGCCCACTTCCGCTTTGGGGCCCAGCAACAGTTGCCATGGCAACCCTGGGCATGGCAGGGGGCTTGAGGGCGCCAGGACCCGCCCACTTCCGCTTTGGGGCCCATCAACAGTTGCCAGGGCAACCCTGGGCATGGCATTGGGCTTGAGGTCGCCTGGCCCCGCCCACTTCCGCTTTGGGGGCCAGCAACAGTTGCCATGGCAACCCCGGGCATGGCAGGGGGCTTGAGGGCGCCAGGACCCGCCCACTTCCGCTTTGGGGCCCAGCAACAGTTGCCATGGCAACCCTGGGCATGGCAGGGGGCTGGAGGACGTCAGGACCCGCCCACTTCCGCTTTGGGGCCCAGAAACAGTTGCCAGGGCAAGCCTGGGCATGGCAAGGGGCTGGAGGGCGCCAGGACCCGCCCACTTCCGCTTTGGGGGCCAGCAACAGTTGCCAGGGCAAGCCTGGGCACGGCAAGGGGCTGGAGGGCATCAGGACCCGCCCACTTCCGCTTTGGGGCCCAGCAACAGTTGCCAGGGCAAGCCTGGGCATGGCAAGGGGCTGGAGGGCGCCAGAACCCGCCCACTTCCGCTTTGGGGGCCTGCAACAGTTGCCAGGGCAAGCCTGGGCATGGCAGGGGGCTGGAGGACGCCATTACCCGCCCACTTCCGCTTTGGGGGCCAGTAACAGTTGCCATGGCAACCCTGGGCATGGCAGGGGGCTTGAGGGCACCAGGACTCGCCCACTTCCGCTTTGGGGGCCAGCAACAGTTGCCATGGCAACCCTGGGCATGGCAGCGGGCTTGAGGGCGCCAGGACCCGCCCACTTCCGCTTTGGGGGCCAGCAACAGTTGCCAGGGCAAGCCTGAGCATGGCAGGGGGCTGGAGGACGTCAGGACCCGCCCACTTCCGCTTTGGGGCCCAGCAATAGTTGCCAGGGCAAGCCTGGGCATGGCAGTTGGCTGGAGGGCGTCAGGACCCGCCCACTTCCGCTTTGGGCGCCAGCAACAGTTGCGAGGGAAAGCCTTGGCATGGCATGGGGCTGGAGGGCGCCAGGACCCGCCCACTTCCGCTTTGGGGCCCAGCAACAGTTGCCAGGGATACCCTGGGCATGGCAGGGGGCTGGAGGGCATCAGGACCCGCCTTCTTCCGCTTTGGGGCCCAGCAACAGTTGCCAGGGCAAGCCTGGGCATGGCAGGGGGCTTGAGGGCGCCAGGACCCGCCCACTTCCGCATTGGGGCCCAGCAACAGTTGCCATGGCAACCCTGGGCATGGCAGGGGGCTGGAGGACGTCAGGACCCGCCCACTTCCGCTTTGGGGCCCAGAAACAGTTGCCAGGGCAAGGCCGGGCATGGCAAGGGGCTGGAGGGCGCCAGGACCCGCCCACTTCCGCTTTGGGGGCCAGCAACAGTTGCAAGGGCAAGCCTGGGCACGGCAAGGGGCTGGAGGGCATCAGGACCCGCCCACTTCCGCTTTGGGGCCCAGCAACAGTTGCCAGGGCAAGCCTGGGCAAGGCAAGGGGCTGGAGGGCGCCAGAACCCACCCACTTCCGCTTTGGGGGCCACTAACAGTTGCCATGGGATCCCTGGGCATGGCAGGGGGCTTGAGGGCACCAGGACTCGCCCACTTCCACTTTGGGGGCCAGCAACAGTTGCCATGGCAACCCTGGGCATGGCAGGGGGCTTGAGGGCGCCAGGACCCGCCCACTTCCGCTTTGGGGCCCAGCAACAGTTGCCAGGGCAAGCCTGGGCATGGCAGGGGGCTGGAGGACGTCAGGACCCGCCCACTTCCGCTTTGGGGCCCAGCAATAGTTGCCAGGGCAAGCCTGGGCATGGCAGTTGGCTGGAGGGCGTCAGGACCCGCCCACTTCCGCTTTGGGGCCCAGCAACAGTTGCGAGGGAAAGCCTTGGCATGGCATGGGGCTGGAGGGCGCCAGGACCCGCCCACTTCCGCTTTGGGGCCCAGCAACAGTTGCCAGGGCAACCCTGGGCATGGCAGGGGGCTGGAGGGCATCAGGACCCACCCACTTCCGCTTTGGGGCCCAGCAACAGTTGCCAGGGCAAGCCTGGGCATGGCAGGGGGCTGGAGGGCGCCAGGACCCGCCCACTTCCGCATTGGGGCCCAGCTACAGTTGCCAGGGCAACCCTGGGCATGGCAGGGGGCTGGAGGGCGCCAGGACCCGACCACTTCCGCATTGGGGCCCAGCTACAGTTGCCAGGGCAACCCTGGGCATGGCAGGGGGCTGGAGGGCGCCAGGACCCGCCCACTTCCGCTTTGGGGCCCAGCAACAGTTGCCATGGCAACCCTGGGCATGGCAGGGGGCTTGAGGGCGCCAGGACCCGCCCACTTCCGCTTTGGGGCCCATCAACAGTTGCCAGGGCAACCCTGGGCATGGCAGGGGGCTGGAGGGCATCAGGACCCGCCCACTTCCGCTTTGGGGCCCAGCAACAGTTGCCAGGGCAAGCCTGGGCATGGCAGGGGGCTGGAGGGCGCCAGGACCCGACCACTTCCGCATTGGGGCCCAGCTACAGTTGCCAGGGCAACCCTGGGCATGGCAGGGGGCTGGAGGGCGCCAGGACCCGCCCACTTCCGCTTTGGGGCCCAGCAACAGTTGCCAGGGCAAGACTGGGCATGGCAGGGGGCTGGAGGGTGCCAGGACCCGCCCACTAACGCTTTGGGGCCCAGCAACAGTTGCCAGGGCAAGCCTGGGCATGGCAGGGGGCTGGAGGACGTCAGGACCCGCCCACTTCCGCTTTGGGGCCCATCAACAGTTGTCATGGCAACCCTGGGCATGGCAGGGGGCTGGAGGACGTCAGGACCCGCCCACTTCCGCTTTGGGGCCCAGCAACAGTTGCCAGGGCAAGCCTGGGCATGGCAAGGGGCTGGAGGGCGCCAGGATCCGCCCACTTCCGCTTTGGGGGCCAGCAACAGTTGCCAGAACAAGCCTGGGCACGGCAAGGGGCTGGAGGGCATCAGGACCCGCCCACTTCCGCTTTGGGGCCCAGCAACAGTTGCCAGGGCAAGCCTGGGCATGGCAGGGGGCTGGAGGACGTCAGGACGCGCTTACTTCCGCTTTAGGGCCCAGCAACAGTTGCCAGGGCAAGCGTGGGCATGGCAGGGGGCTGGAGGACGTCAGGACGTGCCCACTTCCGCTTTAAGGCCCAGCAACAGTTGCCAGGGCACGCCTGGGCATGGCAGTTGGCTGGAGGGCGTCAGGACCCGCCCACTTCCGCTTTGGGGCCCAGCAACAGTTGCCAGGGCAAGCCTGGGCATGGCAGTTGGCTGGAGGGCGTCAGGACCCGCCCACTTCCGCTTTGGGGGCCAGCAACAGTTGCGAGGGAAAGCCTAGGCATGGCTGGGGGCTGGAGGGCGCCAGGACCCGCCCACTTCCGCTTTGGGGCCCAGCAACAGTTGCCAGGGCAAGCCTGGGCATGGCAGTTGGCTGGAGGGCGTCAGGACCCGCCCACTTCTGCTTTGGGGGCCAGCAACAGTTGCGAGGGAAAGCATGGGCATGGCAGGGGGCTGGAGGGCGCCAGGACCCGCCCACTTCCGCATTGGGGCCCAGCAACAGTTGCCAGGGCAACCCTGGGCATGGCAGGGGGCTGAAAGGCGCCAGGACCCGCCCACTTCCGCTTTGGGGCCCAGGAACAGTTGCCAGGGCAAGCCTGGGCATGGCAGGGGGCTGGAGGGCGCCAGGACCTGAACACTTCCGCTTTGGGGCCCAGCTACAGTTGCCAGGCAAGCCTTGGCATGGCAAGGGGCTGGAGGGCGCCAGGACCCGCCCACTTCCGCTTTGGGGGGCCAGCAACAGTTGCCAGGGCAACCCTGGGCATGGCAGTGGGCTTAAGGTCGCCTGGCCCCGCCCACTTCCGCTTTGGGGGCCAGCAACAGTTGCCATGGCAACCCTGGGCATGGCAGAGGGCTTGAGGGCGCCAGGACCCGCCCACTTCCGCTTTGGGGCCCATCAACAGTTGCCAGGGCAACCCTGGGCATGGCAGGGGGCTGGAGGGCATCAGGACCCGCCCACTTCCGCTTTGGGGCCCAGCAGCAGTTGCCAGGGCAACCCTGGGCATGGCAGGGGGTTGGAGGGCGCCAGGACCCGCCCATTTCCGCTTTGGGGCCCAGAAACAGTTGCCAGGGCAAGCCTGGGCATGGCAGGGGGCTGGAGGGCGCCAGGACCCGAACACTTCCGCTTTGGGGCCCAGCAACAGTTGCCAGGGAAACCCTGGGCATGGCAGGGGGCTGGAGGGCGCCAGGACCCGCCCACTTCCGCTTTGGGGGCCAGCAACAGTTGCCAGGGCAATCCTGGGCATGGCAAGGGGCTGGAGGACGTCAGGACCCACCCACTTTCGCTTTGGGGCCCAGCAATAGTTGCCAGGGCAAGCCTGGGCATGGCAGTTGGCTGGAGGGCGTCAGGACCCGCCCACTTCCGCTTTGGGGCCCAGCAACAGTTGCGAGGGATAGCCTTGGCATGGCATGGGGCTGGAGGGCGCCAGGACCCGCCCACTTCCGCTTTGGGGCCCAGCAACAGTTGCCAGGGCAAGCCTGGGCATGGCAGGGGGCTGGAGGGCGCCAGGACCCGCCCACTTCCGCATTGGGGCCCAGCTACAGTTGCCAGGGCAACCCTGGGCATGGCAGGGGGCTGGAGGGCGCCAGGACCCGCCCACTTCCGCTTTGGGGCCCAGCCTCAGTTGCCAGGGCAAGCCTGGGCATGACAAGGGGCTGGAGGGCGCCAGGACCCGCCCACTTCCGCTTTGGAGGCCAGCAACAGTTGCCAGGGCAACCCTGGGCATGGCAGTGGGCTTGAGGTCGCCTGGCCCCGCCCACTTCTGCTTTGGGGGCCAGCAACAGTTGCCATGGCAATCCTGGGCATGGCAGGGGGCTTGAGGGCGCCAGGACCCGCCCACTTCCGCTTTGGGGCCCAGCAACAGTTGCCATGGCAATCCTGGGCATGGCAGGGGGCTGGAGGACGTCAGGACCCGCCCACTTCCGCTTTGGGGCCCAGCAACAAATGCCAGGGCAAGCCTGGGCATGGCAAGGGGCTGGAGGGCGCCAGAACCCGCCCACTTCCGCTTTGGGGGCCAGCAACAGTTGCCAGGGCAACCCTGGGCATGGCAGGGGGCTTGAGGTCGCCTGGCCCCGCCCACTTCTGCTTTGGGGGCCAGCAACAGCTGCCATGGCAACCCTGGGCATGGCAGGGGGCTTGAGGGTGCCAGGACCCGCCCACTTCCGCTTTGGGGCCCAGCAACAGTTGCCAGGGAAACCCTGGGCATGGCAGGGGGCTGGAGGGCGCCAGGATCCGCCCACTTCCGCTTTGGGGGCCAGCAACAGTTGCCAGGGAAACCCTGGGCATGGCAGGGGGCTTGAGGTCGCCTGGCCCCGCCCACTTCCGCTTTGGGGGGCCAGCAACAGTTGCCATGGCAACCCTGGGCATGGCAGGGGGCTTGAGGGCACCAGGACCCGCCCACTTCCGCTTTGGGGGCCAGCAACAGTTGCCAGGGCAAGCCTGGGCATGGCAAGGGGCTGGAGGACGTCAGGACCCGCCCACTTCCGCTTTGGGGCCCAGCAACAGTTGCCAGGGCAAGCCTGGGCATGGCAAGGGGCTGGAGGGCGCCAGGACCCGCCCACTTCCGCTATGGGGGCCAGCAACAGTTGCCAGGGCAACCCCGGGCATGGCAGTGGGCTTGAGGTCGCCTGGCCCCGCCCACTTCCGCTTTGGGGGCCAGCAACAGTTGCCATGGCAACCCCGGGCATGGCAGGGGGCTGGAGGGCGCCAGGACCCGCCCACTTCCGCTTTGGGGCCCAGCAACAGTTGCCATGGCAACCCTGGGCATGGCAAGGGGCTGGAGGGCGCCAGGACCCGCCCACTTCCACTTTGGGGGCCAGCAACAGTTGCCAGGGCAAGCCTGGGCACGGCAAGGTGCTGGAGGGCATCAGGACCCGCCCACTTCCGCTTTGGGGCCCAGCAACAGTTGCCAGGGCAAGCCTGGGCATGGCAAGGGGCTGGAGGGCGCCAGAACCCGCCCACTTCCGCTTTGGGGGCCTGCAACAGTTGCCAGGGCAAGCCTGGGCATGGCAGGGGGCTGGAGGACGCCATTACCCGCCCACTTCCGCTTTGGGGGCCACTAACAGTTGCAATGGGATCCCTGGGCATGGCAGGGGGCTTGAGGGCACCAGGACTCGCCCACTTCCGCTTTGGGGGCCAGCAACAGTTGCCATGGCAACCCTGGGCATGGCAGGGGGCTTGAGGGCGCCAGGACCCGCCCACTTCCGCTTTGGGGCCCAGCAACAGTTGCCAGGGCAAGCCTGGGCATGGCAAGGGGCTGAAGGGCGCCAGAACCCGCCCACTTCGGCTTTGGGGGCCAGCAACAGTTGCAAGGGCAACCCTGGGCATGGCAGGGGGCTTGAGGTCGCCTGGCCCCGCCCACTTCTGCTTTGGGGGCCAGCAACAGCTGCCATGGCAACCCTGGGCATGGCAGGGGGCTTGAGGGTGCAAGGACCCGCCCACTTCCGCTTTGGGGCCCAGCAACAGTTGCCAGGGAAACCCTGGGCATGGCAGGGGGCTGGAGGGCGCCAGGATCGGCCCACTTCCGCTTTGGGGGCCAGCAACAGTTGCCAGGGCAACCCTGGGCATGGCAGGGGGCTTGAGGGCGCCAGGACCCGCCCACTTCCGCTTTGGGGGCCAGCAACAGTTGCCAGGGCAAGCCTGGGCATGGCAAGGGGCTGGAGGACGTCAGGACCCGCCCACTTCCGCTTTGGGGCCCAGCAACAGTTGCCAGGGCAACCCTGGGCATGGCATTGGGCTTGAGGTCGCCTGGCCCCGCCCACTTCCGCTTTGGGGGCCAGCAACAGTTGCCATGGCAACCCCGGGCATGGCAGGGGGCTTGAGGGCGCCAGGACCCGCCCACTTCCGCTTTGGGGCCCAGCAACAGTTGCCATGGCAACCCTGGGCATGGCAGGGGGCTGGAGGACGTCAGGACCCGCCCACTTCCGCTTTGGGGCCCAGAAACAGTTGCCAGGGCAAGCCTGGGCATGGCAAGGGGCTGGAGGGCGCCAGGACCCGCCCACTTCCGCTTTGGGGGCCAGCAACAGTTGCCAGGACAAGCCTGGGCACGGCAAGGGGCTGGAGGGCATCAGGACCCGCCCACTTCCGCTTTGGGGCCCAGCAACAGTTGCCAGGGCAAGCCTGGGCATGGCAAGGGGCTGGAGGGCGCCAGAACCCGCCCACTTCCGCTTTGGGGGCCTGCAACAGTTGCCAGGGCAAGCCTGGGCATGGCAGGGGGCTGGAGGACGCCATTACCCGCCCACTTCCGCTTTGGGGGCCAGTAACAGTTGCCATGGCAACCCTGGGCATGGCAGGGGGCTTGAGGGCACCAGGACTCGCCCACTTCCGCTTTGGGGGCCAGCAACAGTTGCCATGGCAACCCTGGGCATGGCAGCGGGCTTGAGGGCGCCAGGACCCGCCCACTTCCGCTTTGGGGCCCAGCAACAGTTGCCAGGGCAAGCCTGAGCATGGCAGGGGGCTGGAGGACGTCAGGACCCGCCCACTTCCGCTTTGGGGCCCAGCAATAGTTGCCAGGGCAAGCCTGGGCATGGCAGTTGGCTGGAGGGTGTCAGGACCCGCCCACTTCCGCTTTGGGCGCCAGCAACAGTTGCGAGGGAAAGCCTTGGCATGGCATGGGGCTGGAGGGCGCCAGGACCCGCCCACTTCCGCTTTGGGGCCCAGCAACAGTTGCCAGGGCAACCCTGGGCATGGCAGGGGGCTGGAGGGCATCAGGACCCGCCTACTTCCGCTTTGGGGCCCAGCAACAGTTGCCAGGGCAAGCCTGGGCATGGCAGGGGGCTGGAGGGCGTCAGGACCCGCCCACTTCCGCTTTGGGGCCCAGCAACAGTTGCCAGGGCAAGACTGGGCATGGCAGGGGGCTGGAGGGCATCAGGACCCGCCCACTTCAGCTTTGGGGCCCAGCAACAGTTGCAGGGCAAGCCTGGGCATGGCAGGGGGCTGGAGGGCGCCAGGACCCGCCCACTTCTGCATTGGGGCCCAGCTACAGTTGCCAGGGCAAGCCTGGGCATGACAAGGGGCTGGAGGGCGCCAGGACCCGCCCACTTCCGCTTTGGAGGCCAGCAACAGTTGCCAGGGCAACCCTGGGCATGGCAGTGGGCTTGAGGTCGCCTGGCCCCGCCCACTTCTGCTTTGGGGGCCAGCAACAGTTGCCATGGCAATCCTGGGCATGGCAGGGGGCTTGAGGGCGCCAGGACCCGCCCACTTCCGCTTTGGGGCCCAGCAACAGTTGCCATGGCAATCCTGGGCATGGCAGGGGGCTGGAGGACGTCAGGACCCGCCCACTTCCGCTTTGGGGCCCAGCAACAAATGCCAGGGCAAGCCTGGGCATGGCAAGGGGCTGAAGGGCGCCAGAACCCGCCCACTTCCGCTTTGGGGGCCAGCAACAGTTGCCAGGGCAACCCTGGGCATGGCAGGGGACTTGAGGTCACCTGGCCCCGCCCACTTCTGCTTTGGGGGCCAGCAACAGCTGCCATGGCAACCCTGGGCATGGCAGGGGGCGCGATGGTGCCAGGACCCGCCCACTTCCGCTTTGGGGCCCAGCAACAGTTGCCAGGGAAACCCTGGGCATGGCAGGGGGCTGGAGGGCGCCAGGATCCGCCCACTTCCGCTTTGGGGGCCAGCAACAGTTGCCAGGGCAACCCTGGGCATGGCAGGGGGCTTGAGGTCGCCTGGCCCCGCCCACTTCCGCTTTGGGGGGCCAGCAACAGTTGCCATGGCAACCCTGGGCATGGGAGGGGGCTTGAGGGCGCCAGGTCCCGCCCACTTCCGCTTTGGGGGCCAGCAACAGTTGCCAGGGCAAGCCTGGGCATGGCAAGGGGCTGGAGGACGTCAGGACCCGCCCACTTCCGCTTTGGGGCCCAGCAACAGTTGCCAGGGCAAGCCTGGGCATGGCAAGGGGCTGGAGGGCGCCAGGACCCGCCCACTTCCGCTTTGGGGGCCAGCAACAGTTGCCAGGGCAACCCTGGGCATGGCAGTGGGCTTGAGGTCGCCTGGCCCCGCCCACTTCCGCTTTGGGGGCCAGCAACAGTTGCCATGGCAACCCCGGGCATGGCAGGGGGCTTGAGGGCGCCAGGACCCGCCCACTTCCGCTTTGGGGCCCAGCAACAGTTGCCATGGCAACCCTGGGCATGGCAGGGGGCTGGAGGACGTCAGGACCCGCCCACTTCCGCTTTGGGGCCCAGAAACAGTTGCCAGGGCAAGCCCGGGCATGGCAAGGGGCTGGAGGGCGCCAGGACCCGCCCACTTCCGCTTTGGGGGCCAGCAACAGTTGCCAGGGCAAGCCTGGGCACGGCAAGGGGCTGGAGGGCATCAGGACCCGCCCACTTCCGCTTTGGGGCCCAGCAACAGTTGCCAGGGCAAGCCTGGGCAAGGCAAGGGGCTGGAGGGCGCCAGAACCCACCCACTTCCGCTTTGGGGGCCACTAACAGTTGCCATGGGATCCCTGGGCATGGCAGGGGGCTTTAGGGCACCAGGACTCGCCCACTTCCGCTTTGGGGGCCAGCAACAGTTGCCATGGCAACCCTGGGCATGGCAGGGGGCTTGAGGGCGCCAGGACCCGCCCACTTCCGCTTTGGGGCCCAGCAACAGTTGCCAGGGCAAGCCTGGGCATGGCAGGGGGCTGGAGGACGTCAGGACCCGCCCACTTCCGCTTTGGGGCCCAGCAATAGTTGGCAGGGCAAGCCTGGGCATGGCAGTTGGCTGGAGGGCGTCAGGACCCGCCCACTTCCGCTTTGGGGCCCAGCAACAGTTGCGAGGGAAAGCCTTGGCATGGCATGGGGCTGGAGGGCGCCAGGACCCGCCCACTTCCGCTTTGGGGCCCAGCAACAGTTGCCAGGGCAACCCTGGGCATGGCAGGGGGCTGGAGGGCATCAGGACCCACCCACTTCCGCTTTGGGGCCCAGCAACAGTTGCCAGGGCAAGCCTGGGCATGGCAGGGGGCTGGAGGGCGCCAGGACCCGCCCACTTCCGCATTGGGGCCCAGCTACAGTTGCCAGGGCAACCCTGGGCATGGCAGGGGGCTGGAGGGCGCCAGGACCCGCCCACTTCTGCTTTGGGGCCCAGCAACAGTTGCCATGGCAAGACTGGGCATGGCAGGGGGCTGGAGGGCGCCAGGACCCGCCAACACTAACGCTTTGGGGCCCAGCAACAGTTGCCAGGGCAAGCCTGGGCATGGCAGGGGGCTGGAGGACGTCAGGACCCGCCCACTTCCGCTTTGGGGCCCATCAACAGTTGTCATGGCACTCTGGGCATGGCAGGGGGCTGGAGGACGTCAGGAACCGCCCACTTCCGCTTTGGGCCCCAGCAACAGTTGCCAGGGCAAGCCTGGGCATGGCAAGGGGCTGGAGGGCGCCAGGATCCGCCCACTTCCGCTTTGGGGGCCAGCAACAGTTGCCAGGTCAAGCCTGGGCACGGCAAGGGGCTGGAGGGCATCAGGACCCGCCCACTTCTGCTTTGGGGCCCAGCAACAGTTGCCAGGGCAAGCCTGGGCACGGCAGGGGGCTGGAGGACGTCAGAACGCGCTTACTTCCGCTTTGGGGCCCAGCAACAGTTGCCAGGGCAAGCCTGGGCATGGCAGGGGGCTGGAGGACGTCAGGACGTGCCCACTTCCGCTTTGGGGCCCAGCAACAGTTGCCAGGGCAAGCCTGGGCATGGCAGGGGGCTGGAGGACATCAGGACCCGCCCACTTCCGCTTTGGGGCCCAGCAATAGTTGCCAGGGCAAGCCTGGGCATGGCAGTTGGCTGGAGGGCGTCAGGACCCGCCCACTTCCGCTTTGGGGGCCAGCAACAGTTGCGAGGGAAAGCCTTGGCATGGCATGGGGCTGGAGGGCGCCAGGACCCGCCCACTTCCGCTTTGGGGCCCAGCAACAGTTGCCAGGGCAACCCTGGGCATGGCAGGGGGCTGGAGGGCATCAGGACCCGCCCACTTCCGCTTTGGGGCCCAGCAACAGTTGCCAGGGCAAGCCTGGGCATGGCAGGGGGCTGGAGGGCGTCAGGACCCGCCCACTTCCGCTTTGGGGCCCAGCAACAGTTGCCAGGGCAAGCCTGGGCATGGCAGGGGGCTGGAGGGTGCCAGGACCCGCCCACTTCCGCATTGGGGCCCAGCTACAGTTGCCAGGGCAAATCTGGGCATGGCAGGGGGCTGGAGGGCGCCGGGACCCGCCCACTTCTGCTTTGGGGCCCAGCAACAGTTGCCATGGCAAGCCTGGGCATGGCAGGGGGCTGGAGGACGTCAAGACCCGCCCACTTCCGCTTTGGGGCCCAGCAACAGTTGCCAGGGCAAGCCTGGGCATGGCAGGGGGCTGGAGGGCGCCAGGACCCGCCCACTTCCGCATTGGGGCCCAGCTACAGTTGCCAGGGCAACCCTGGGCATGGCAGGGGGCTGGAGGGCGCCAGGACCCGCCCACTTCCGCTTTGGGGCCCAGCAACAGTTGCCAGGGCAAGACTGGGCATGGCAGGGGGCTGGAGGGCATCAGGACCCGCCCACTTCCGCTTTGGGGCCCAGCAACAGTTGCCAGGGCAAGCCTGGGCATGGCAGGGGGCTGGAGGGCGCCAGGACCCGCCCACTTCCGCTTTGGGGCCCAGCAACAGTTGCCAGGGAAAACCTGGGCATGGCAGGGGGCTGGAGGGCGCCAGGATCCGCCCACTTCCGCTTTGGGGGCCAGCAACAGTTGCCAGGGCAACCCTGGGCATGGCAGGGGGCTTGAGGTCGCCTGGCCCCGCCCACTTCCGCTTTGGGGGGCCAGCAACAGTTGCCATGGCAACCCTGGGCATGGCAGGGGGCTTGAGGGCGCCAGGACCCGCCCACTTCCGCTTTGGGGGCCAGCAACAGTTGCCAGGGCAAGCCTGGGCATGGCAGTTGGCTGGAGGGCGTCAGGACCCGCCCACTTCCGCTTTGGGGGCCAGCAACAGTTGCGAGGGAAAGCCTTGGCATGGCATGGGGCTGGAGGGCGCCAGGACCCGCCCACTTCCGCTTTGGGGCCCAGCAACAGTTGCCAGGGCAACCCTGGGCATGGCAGGGGGCTGGAGGGCATCAGGACCCGCCCACTTCCGCTTTGGGGCCCAGCAACAGTTGCCAGGGCAAGCCTGGGCATGGCAGGGGGCTGGAGGGCGTCAGGACCCGCCCACTTCCGCTTTGGGGCCCAGCAACAGTTGCCAGGGCAAGCCTGGGCATAGCAGGGGGCTGGAGGGTGCCAGGACAAGCCCACTTCCGCATTGGGGCCCAGCTACAGTTGCCAGGGCAAATCTGGGCATGGCAGGGGGCTGGAGGGCGCCGGGACCCGCCCACTTCTGCTTTGGGGCCCAGCAACAGTTGCCATGGCAAGCCTGGGCATGGCAGGGGGCTGGAGGACGTCAAGACCCGCCCACTTCCGCTTTGGGGCCCAGCAACAGTTGCCAGGGCAAGCCTGGGCATGGCAGGGGGCTGGAGGGCGCCAGGACCCGCCCACTTCCGCATTGGGGCCCAGCTACAGTTGCCAGGGCAACCCTGGGCATGGCAGGGGGCTGGAGGGCGCCAGGACCCGCCCACTTCCGCTTTGGGGCCCAGCAACAGTTGCCAGGGCAAGACTGGGCATGGCAGGGGGCTGGAGGGCATCAGGACCCGCCCACTTCCGCTTTGGGGCCCAGCAACAGTTGCCAGGGCAAGCCTGGGCATGGCAGGGGGCTGGAGGGCGCCAGGACCCGCCCACTTCCGCTTTGGGGCCCAGCAACAGTTGCCAGGGAAAACCTGGGCATGGCAGGGGGCTGGAGGGCGCCAGGATCCGCCCACTTCCGCTTTGGGGGCCAGCAACAGTTGCCAGGGCAACCCTGGGCATGGCAGGGGGCTTGAGGTCGCCTGGCCCCGCCCACTTCCGCTTTGGGGGGCCAGCAACAGTTGCCATGGCAACCCTGGGCATGGCAGGGGGCTTGAGGGCGCCAGGACCCGCCCACTTCCGCTTTGGGGGCCAGCAACAGTTGCCAGGGCAAGCCTGGGCATGGCAGTTGGCTGGAGGGCGTCAGGACCCGCCCACTTCCGCTTTGGGGGCCAGCAACAGTTGCGAGGGAAAGCCTTGGCATGGCATGGGGCTGGAGGGCGCCAGGACCCGCCCACTTCCGCTTTGGGGCCCAGCAACAGTTGCCAGGGCAACCCTGGGCATGGCAGGGGGCTGGAGGGCATCAGGACCCGCCCACTTCCGCTTTGGGGCCCAGCAACAGTTGCCAGGGCAAGCCTGGGCATGGCAGGGGGCTGGAGGGCGTCAGGACCCGCCCACTTCCGCTTTGGGGCCCAGCAACAGTTGCCAGGGCAAGCCTGGGCATAGCAGGGGGCTGGAGGGTGCCAGGACAAGCCCACTTCCGCATTGGGGCCCAGCTACAGTTGCCAGGGCAAATCTGGGCATGGCAGGGGGCTGGAGGGCGCCAGGACCCGCCCACTTCTGCTTTGGGGCCCAGCAACAGTTGCCATGGCAAGCCTGGGCATGGCAGGGGGCTGGATGACGTCAGGACCCGCCCACTTCCGCTTTGGGGCCCAGCAACAGTTGCCAGGGCAAGCCTGGGCATGGCAGGGGGCTGGAGGGCGCCAGGACCCGCCCACTTCCGCATTGGGGCCCAGCTACAGTTGCCAGGGCAACCCTGGGCATGGCAGGGGGCTGGAGGGCGCCAGGACCCGCCCACTTCCGCTTTGGGGCCCAGCAACAGTTGCCAGGGCAAGACTGGGCATGGCAGGGGGCTGGAGGGCATCAGGACCCGCCCACTTCCGCTTTGGGGCCCAGCAACAGTTGCCAGGGCAAGCCTGGGCATGGCAGGGGGCTGGAGGGCGCCAGGACCCGCCCACTTCCGCTTTGGGGCCCAGCAACAGTTGCCAGGGAAAACCTGGGCATGGCAGGGGGCTGGAGGGCGCCAGGATCCGCCCACTTCCGCTTTGGGGGCCAGCAACAGTTGCCAGGGCAACCCTGGGCATGGCAGGGGGCTTGAGGTCGCCTGGCCCCGCCCACTTCCGCTTTGGGGGGCCAGCAACAGTTGCCATGGCAACCCTGGGCATGGCAGGGGGCTTGAGGGCGCCAGGACCCGCCCACTTCCGCTTTGGGGGCCAGCAACAGTTGCCAGGGCAAGCCTGGGCATGGCAGTTGGCTGGAGGGCGTCAGGACCCGCCCACTTCCGCTTTGGGGGCCAGCAACAGTTGCGAGGGAAAGCCTTGGCATGGCATGGGGCTGGAGGGCGCCAGGACCCGCCCACTTCCGCTTTGGGGCCCAGCAACAGTTGCCAGGGCAACCCTGGGCATGGCAGGGGGCTGGAGGGCATCAGGACCCGCCCACTTCCACTTTGGGGCCCAGCAACAGTTGCCAGGGCAAGCCTGGGCATGGCAGGGGGCTGGAGGGCGTCAGGACCCGCCCACTTCCGCTTTGGGGCCCAGCAACAGTTGCCAGGGCAAGCCTGGGCATAGCAGGGGGCTGGAGGGTGCCAGGACAAGCCCACTTCCGCATTGGGGCCCAGCTACAGTTGCCAGGGCAAATCTGGGCATGGCAGGGGGCTGGAGGGCGCCAGGACCCGCCCACTTCTGCTTTGGGGCCCAGCAACAGTTGCCATGGCAAGCCTGGGCATGGCAGGGGGCTGGATGACGTCAGGACCCGCCCACTTCCGCTTTGGGGCCCAGCAACAGTTGCCAGGGCAAGCCTGGGCATGGCAGGGGGCTGGAGGGCGCCAGGACCCGCCCACTTCCGCATTGGGGCCCAGCTACAGTTGCCAGGGCAACCCTGGGCATGGCAGGGGGCTGGAGGGCGCCAGGACCCGCCCACTTCCGCTTTGGGGCCCAGCAACAGTTGCCAGGGCAAGACTGTGCATGGCAGGGGGCTGGAGGGCATCAGGACCCGCCCACTTCCGCTTTGGGGCCCAGCAACAGTTGCCAGGGCAAGCCTGGGCATGGCAGGGGGCTGGAGGGCGCCAGGACCCGCCCACTTCTGCATTGGGGCCCAGCTACAGTTGCCAGGGCAAGCCGGGGCATGACAAGGGGCTGGAGGGCGCCAGGACCCGCCCACTTCCGCTTTGGAGGCCAGCAACAGTTGCCAGGGCAAGCCTGGGCATGACAAGGGGCTGGAGGGCGCCAGGACCCGCCCACTTCCGCTTTGGAGGCCAGCAACAGTTGCCAGGGCAACCCTGGGCATGGCAGTGGGCTTGAGGTCGCCTGGCCCCGCCCACTTCTGCTTTGGGGGCCAGCAACAGCTGCCATGGCAACCCTGGGCATGGCAGGGGGCTTGAGGGTGCCAGGACCCGCCCACTTCCGCTTTGGGGCCCAGCAACAGTTGCCAGGGAAAACCTGGGCATGGCAGGGGGCTGGAGGGCGCCAGGATCCGCCCACTTCCGCTTTGGGGGCCAGCAACAGTTGCCAGGGCAACCCTGGGCATGGCAGGGGGCTTGAGGTCGCCTGGCCCCGCCCACTTCCGCTTTGGGGGGCCAGCAACAGTTGCCATGGCAACCCTGGGCATGGCAGGGGGCTTGAGGGCGCCAGGACCCGCCCACTTCCGCTTTGGGGGCCAGCAACAGTTGCCAGGGCAAGCCTGGGCATGGCAAGGGGCTGGAGGACGTCAGGACCCGCCCACTTCCGCTTTGGGGCCCAGCAACAGTTGCCAGGGCAAGCCTGGGCATGGCAAGGGGCTGGAGGGCGCCAGGACCCGCCCACTTCCGCTTTGGGGGCCAGCAACAGTTGCCAGGGCAACCCTGGGCATGGCAGTGGGCTTGAGGTCGCCTGGCCCCGCCCACTTCCGCTTTGGGGGCCAGCAACAGTTGCCATGGCAACCCCGGGCATGGCAGGGGGCTTGAGGGCGCCAGGACCCGCCCACTTCCGCTTTGGGGCCCAGCAACAGTTGCCATGGCAACCCTGGGCATGGCAGGGGGCTGGAGGACGTCAGGACCCGCCCACTTCCGCTTTGGGGCCCAGAAACAGTTGCCAGGGCATTCCTGGGCATGGCAAGGGGCTGGAGGGCATCAGGACCCGCCCACTTCCGCTTTGGGGGCCAGCAACAGTTGCCAGGGCAACCCTGGGCATGGCAGTGGGCTTGAGGTCGCCTGGCCCCGCCCACTTCCGCTTTGGGGGCCAGCAACAGTTGCCATGGCAACCCCGGGCATGGCAGGGGGCTTGAGGGCGCCAGGACCCGCCCACTTCCGCTTTGGGGCCCAGCAACAGTTGCCAGGGCAAGCCTGGGCACGGCAAGGGGCTGGAGGGCATCAGGACCCGCCCACTTCCGCTTTGGGGCCCAGCAACAGTTGCCAGGGCAAGCCTGGGCATGGCAAGGGGCTGGAGGGCGCCAGAACCCGCCCACTTCCGCTTTGGGGGCCTGCAACAGTTGCCAGGGCAAGCCTGGGCAAGGCAGGGGGCTGGAGGACGCCATTACCCGCCCACTTCCGCTTTGGGGGCCACTAACAGTTGCCATGGGATCCCTGGGCATGGCAGGGGGCTTGAGGGCACCAGGACTCGCCCACTTCCGCTTTGGGGGCCAGCAACAGTTGCCATGGCAACCCTGGGCATGGCAGGGGGCTTGAGGGCGCCAGGACCCGCCCACTTCCGCTTTGGGGCCCAGCAACAGTTGCCAGGGCAAGCCTGGGCATGGCAGGGGGCTGGAGGTCGTCAGGACCCGCCCACTTCCGCTTTGGGGCCCAGCAATAGTTGCCAGGGCAAGCCTGGGCATGGCAGTTGGCTGGAGGGCGTCAGGACCCGCCCACTTCCGCTTTGGGCCCAGCAACAGTTGCGAGGGAAAGCCTTGGCATGGCATGGGGCTGGAGGGCGCCAGGACCCGCCAACTTCCGCTTTGGGGCCCAGCAACAGTTGCCAGAGCAACCCTGGGCATGGCAGGGGGCTGGAGGGCATCAGGACCCGCCCACTTCCGCTTTGGGGCCCAGCAACAGTTGCCAGGGCAAGCCTGGGCATGGCAGGGGGCTGGAGGGCGTCAGGACCCGCCCACTTCCGCTTTGGGGCCCAGCAACAGTTGCCAGGGCAAGCCTGGGCATGGCAGGGGGCTGGAGGGCGCCAGGACCCGCCCACTTCCGCATTGGGGCCCAGCTACAGTTGCCAGGGCAAATCTGGGCATGGCAGGGGGCTTGAGGGCGCCAGGACCCACCCACTTCTGCTTTGGGGCCCAGCAACAGTTGCCATGGCAAGCCTGGGCATGGCAGGGGGCTGGAGGACGTCAGGACCCGCCCACTTCCGCTTTGGGGCCCAGCAACAGTTGCCAGGGCAAGCCTGGGCATGGCAGGGGGCTGGAGGGCGCCAGGACCCGCCCACTTCCGCATTGGGGCCCAGCTACAGTTGCCAGGGCAACCCTGGGCATGGCAGGGGGCTGGAGGGCGCCAGGACCCGCCCACTTCCGCTTTGGGGCCCAGCAACAGTTGCCAGGGCAAGACTGGGCATGGCAGGGGGCTGGAGGGCGCCAGGACCCGCCCACTAACGCTTTGGGGCCCAGCAACAGTTGCCAGGGCAAGCCTGGGCATGGCAGGGGGCTGGAGGACGTCAGGACCCGCCCACTTCCGCTTTGGGGCCCTTCAACAGTTGTCATGGCAACCCTGGGCATGGCAGGGGGCTGGAGGATGTCAGGACCCGCCCACTTCCGCTTTGGGGCCCAGCAACAGTTGCCAGGGCAAGCCTGGGCATGGCAAGGGGCTGGAGGGCGCCAGGATCCGCCCACTTCCGCTTTGGGGGCCAGCAACAGTTGCCAGGTCAAGCCTGGGCACGGCAAGGGGCTGGAGGGCATCAGGACCCGCCCACTTCCGCTTTGGGGGCCAGCAACAGTTGCCAGGGCAAGCCTGGGCATGGCAGGGGGCTGGAGGACGTCAGGACGTGCCCACTTCCGCTTTGGGGCCCAGCAACAGTTGCCAGGGCAAGCCTGGGCATGGCAGTTGGCTGGAGGGCGTCAGGACCCGCCCACTTCCGCTTTGGGGCCCAGCAACAGTTGCCAGGGCAAGCCTGGGCATGGCAGTTGGCTGGAGGGCGTCAGGACCCGCCCACTTCCGCTTTGGGGGCCAGCAACAGTTGCGAGGGAAAGCCTAGGCATGGCAGGGGGCTGGAGGGCACCAGGACCCGCCGACTTCCGCTTTGGGGCCCAGCAACAGTTGCCAGGGCAAGCCTCGGCATGGCAGTTGGCTGGAGGGCGTCAGGACCCGCCCACTTCTGCTTTGGGGGCCAGCAACAGTTGCGAGGGAAAGCCTGGGCATGGCAGGGGGCTTGAGGGCGCCAGGACCCGCCCGCTTCCGCTTTGGGGCCCATCAACAGTTGCCAGGGCAACCCTGGGCATGGCAGGGGGCTGGAGGGCATCAGGACCCGCCCACTTCCGCATTGGGGCCCAGCTACAGTTGCCAGGGCAACCCTGGGCATGGCAGGGGGCTGGAGGGCACCAGGACCCGCCCACTTCCGCTTTGGGGCCCAGGAACAGTTGCCAGGTCAAGCCTGGGCATGGCAGGGGGCTGAAGGGCGCCAGGACCCGAACACTTCCGCTTTGGGGCCCAGCAACAGTTGCCAGGCAAGCCTGGGCATGGCAAGGGGCTGTAGGGCGCCAGGACCCGCCCACTTCCACTTTGGGGGGCCAGCAACAGTTGCCAGGGCAACCCTGGGCATGGCAGTGGGCTTAAGGTCGCCTGGACCCGCCCACTTCTGCTTTGGGGGCCAGCAACAGTTGCCATGGCAACCCTGGGCATGGCAGGGGGCTTGAGGGCGCCAGGACCCGCCCACTTCCGCTTTGGGGCCCATCAACAGTTGCCAGGGCAACCCTGGGCATGGCAGGGGGCTGGAGGGCATCAGGACCCGCCCACTTCCGCTTTGGGGCCCAGCAACAGTTGCCAGGGCAAGCCTGGGCATGGCAAGGGGCTGGAGGGCGCTAGGACCCGCCCACTTCCGCTTTGGGGGCCAGCAACAGTTGCCAGGGCAAGTCTGGGAATGGCAGGGGGCTGGAGGACGCCAGGACCCGCCCCACTTCCGCTTTGGTGCCCAGCAACAGTTGCCAGGGCAAGCCTGGGCATGGCAGGGGGCTGGAAAACGTCAGGACGCGCCCACTTCCGCTTTGGGGCCCAGCAACAGTTGCCAGGGCAAGCCTGGGCATGGCAGGGGGCTGGAGGACGTCAGGATGTGCCCACTTCCGCTTTGGGGCCCAGCAACAGTTGCCAGGGCAAGCCTGGGCATGGCAGTTGGCTGGAGGGCGTCAGGACCCGCCCACTTCCGCTTTGGGGGCCAGCAACAGTTGCGAGGGAAAGCCTGGGCATGGCAGGGGGCTGGAGGGCGCCAGGACCCGCCCACTTCCGCTTTGGGGCCCAGCAACAGTTGCCAGGGCAAGCCTGGGCATGGCAGGTGGCTGGAGGACGTTAGGACCCGCCCACTTCCGCTTTGGGGCCCAGCAACAGTTGCCAGGGCAAGCCTGGGCATGGCAGGGGGCTATAGGGCACCAGGACCCGCCCACTTCCGCTTTGGGGCCCAGCTACAGTTGCCAGGGCAAGCCTGGGCATGGCAGGGGGCTGGAGGGCGCCAGTACCCGCCCACTTCCGCATTGGGGCCCAGCTATAGTTGCCAGGGCAACCCTGGGCATGGCAGGGGGCTGGAGGGCGCCAGGACCCGCCCACTTCCGCATTGGGGCCCAGCTACAGTTGCCAGGGCAACCCTGGGCATGGCAGGGGGCTGGAGGGCACCAGGACCCGCCCACTTCCGCTTTGGGGCCCAGCAACAGTTGCCAGGGCAAGCCTGGGCATGGCAGGGGGGCTGTAGGGCGCCAGGACCCGAACACTTCCGCTTTGGGGCCCAGCAACAGTTGCCAGGCAAGCCTGGGCATGGCAAGGGGCTGGAGGGCGCCAGGACCCGCCAACTTCCGCTTTGGGGGGCCAGCAACAGTTGCCAGGGCAAACCTGGGCATGGCAGTGGGCTTAAGGTCGCCTGGCCCCGCCCACTTCCGCTTTGGGGGCCAGCAACAGTTGCCATGGCAACCCTGGGCATGGCAGGGGGCTGGAGGTCATCAGGACCCACCCACTTCCGCTTTGGGGCCCAGCAACAGTTGCCAGGGCAAGCCTGGGCATGGCAAGGGGCTGGAGGGCGTCAGGACCCGCCCACTTCCGCTTTAGGGCCCAGCAACAGTTGCCAGGGCAAGCGTGGGCATGGCAGGGGGGCTGGAGGGCGTCAGGACCCGCCCACTTCCGCTTTGGGGCCCAGCAACAGTTACCAGGAAAAGCCTAGGCATGGCAGGGGGCTGGAGGGCGCCAGGACCCGCCCACTTCCGCTTTGGGGCCCAGCTACAGTTGCCAGGGCAACCCTGGGCATGGCAGGGGGCTGGAGGACGTCAGGACCCGCCCACTTCCGCTTTGGGGCCCAGCAACAGTTGCCAGGCAAGCCTGGGCATGGCAAGGGGCTGGAGGGCGCCAGGACCCGCCCACTTCCGCTTTGGGGGTCAGCAACAGTTGCCAGGGCAACCCTGGGCATGGCAGTGGGCTTAAGGTCGCCTGGCCCCGCCCACTTCCGCTTTGGGGCCCAGCAACAGTTGCCAGGGCAAGCCTGGGCATGGCAGGGGGCTGGAGGGCGTCAGGACCCGCCCACTTCCGCTTTGGGGCCCAGCAACAGTTGCCAGGGAAAGCCTGGGCATGGCAGGGGGCTGGAGGGGCGCCAGGACCCGCCCACTTCCGCTTTGGGGCCCAGCTACAGTTGCCAGGGCAACCCTGGGCATGGCAGGGGGCTGGAGGACGTCAGGACCCGCCCACTTCCGCTTTGGGGCCCAGCAACAGTTGCCAGGCAAGCCTGGGCATGGCAAGGGGCTGGAGGGCGCCAGGACCCGCCCACTTCCGCTTTGGGGGCCAGCAACAGTTGCCAGGGCAACCCTGGGCATGGCAGTGGGCTTAAGGTCGCCTGGCCCCGCCCACTTCCGCTTTGGGGCCAGCAACAGTTGCCATGGCAACCCTGGCCATGGCAGGGGGCTTGAGGGCGCCAGGACCCGCCCACTTCCGCTTTGGGGCCCAGCAACAGTTGTAATGGCAACCCTGGGCATGGCAGGGGGCTGGAGGACCTCAGGACCCGCCCACTTCCGCTTTGGGGCCCAGCAACAGTTGCCAGGGAAAGCCTGGGCATGGCAGGGGGCTGGAGGACCTCAGGACCCGCCCACTTCCGCTTTGGGGGCCAGCAACAGTTGCCTGGGCACGGCTGGGCATGGCAGGGGGCTGTAGGGTGCCAGGACCCGCCCACTTCCGCTTTGGGGCCCAGCAACAGTTGCCAGGGCAATCCTGGGCATGTCAGGGGCTGGAGGGCGCCAGGACCCGCCCACTTCCGCATTGGGGCCCAGCAACAGTTGACAGGGCAACCCTGGGCATGGCAGGGGGCTGGAGAGCATCAGGACCCGCCCACTTCCACTTTGGGGGCCAGCAACAGTTGCCTGGGCACGGCTGGGCATGGCAGGGGGCTGCAGGACGCCTGGCCCCGCCCACTTCCGCTTTGGGGGCCAGCAACAGTTGCCAGGGCAAGCCTGGGCATGGCAGGGGGCTGGAGGGCGCCAGGACCCGCCAACTTCCGCTTTGGGGCCCAGCAACAGTTGCCAGGGCAAGCCTGGGCATGGCAAGGGGCTGGAGGGCGCCAGAACCCGCCGACTTCCGCTTTGGGGGCCAGCAACAGTTGCCAGGGCAAGCCTGGGCATGGCAGGGGGCTTGAGGGCGCCAGGACTCGCCCACTTCCGCTTTGGGGGCCAGCAACAGTTGCCATGGCAACCCTGGGCATGGCAGGGGGCTGGAGGGCGTCAGGACCCGCCCACTTCCGCTTTGGGGCCCAGCAACTGTTGCCAGGGAAAGCCTGGGCATGGCAGGAGGCTGGAGGGCGCCAGGACCCGCCCACTTCCGCTTTGGGGCCCAGCAACAGTTGCCAGGGCAAGCCTGGGCATGGCAGGGGGCTGGAGGGCATCAGGACCCGCCCACTTCCGCTTTGGGGCCCAGCAACAGTTGCCAGGGAAAGCCTGGGCATAGCATGGGGCTGGAGGGCGCCAGGACCCGCCCACTTCCGCTTTGGGGCCCAGCTACAGTTGCCAGGGCAACCCTGGGCATGGCAGGGGGCTTGAGGACGTCAGGACCCGCCCACTTCCGCTTTGGGGCCCAGCAACAATTGCCAGGCAAGCCTGGGCATGGCAAGGGGCTGGAGGGCGCCAGGACCCGCCCACTTCTGCTTTGGGGGCCAGCAACAGTTGCCAGGGCAACCCTGGGCATGGCAGTGGGCTTAAGGTCGCCTGGCCCCGCCCACTTCCGCTTTGGGGGCCAGCAACAGTTGCCATGGCAACCCTGGCCATGGCAGGGGGCTTGAGGGCGCCAGGACCCGCCCACTTCCGCTTTGGGGCCCAGCAACAGTTGTCATGGCAACCCTGGGCATGGCAGGGGGCTGGAGGACGTCAGGACCCGCCCACTTCCGCTTTGGGGCCCAGCAACAGTTGCCAGGGCAAGCTTGTGCATGGCAAGGGGCTGGAGGGCGCCAGGACCCGCCCACTTCCGCTTTTGGGCCCAGCAACAGTTGCCAGGGCAAGCCTGGGCATGGCAGGTGGCTGGAGGACGCCAGGACCCGCCCACTTCCGCTTTGGGGCCCAGCAACAGTTGCCAGGGCAAGCCTGGGCATGGCAGGGGGCTGTAGGGTGCCAGGACCCGCCCACTTCTGCTTTGGGGCCCAGCAACAGTTGCCAGGGCAATCCTGGGCATGGCAGGGGGCTGGAGGGGGCCAGGACCCACCCACTTCCGCATTGGGGCCCCAGCAGCAGTTGCCAGGGCAACCCTGAGCATAACAGGGGGCTGGAGGGCATCAGGACCCGCCCACTTCCACTTTGGGGGCCAGCAACAGTTGCCAGGGCACGCCTGGGCATAGCAGGGGGCTGGAGGACGCCAGGACCCACCCACTTCCGCTTTGGGGCCCAGCAACAGTTGCCAGGGCAACCCTGGGCATGGCAGGGGGCTTGAGGTCGCCTGGCCCCGCCCACTTCCGCTTTGGGGGCCAGCAACAGTTGCCATGGCAACCCTGGGCATGGCAGGGGGCTTGAGGGCGCCAGGACCCGCCCACTTCCGCTTTGTGGCCCAGCAACAGTTGCCAGGGCAAGCCTGGGCATGGCAGGGGGCTGGAGGGCGCCAGGACCCGCCCACTTCCGCATTGGGGCCCAGCTACAGTTGCCAGGGCAACCCTAGGCATGGCAGGGGGCTGGAGGGCACCAGGACCCGCCCACTTCCGCTTTGGGGGCCAGCAACAGTTGCCAGGGCAAGCCTGGGCACGGCAAGGGGCAGGAGGGCATCAGGACCAACCAACGGTACTCTTTACTTAGTGCGGCGCCCGTCGCGGGCATCGCGGGTACATTAATGTATGGCCGCGACACGACCGACGCGATGCCCGCGATTTCCCATTGAAACCAATGTTAAACAGGGAAATCGTGTCGGTCACGTCGCGCCGCACATAAATGCACCCGCGATGCCCGCGACGCGATGCTCACGATTTCCCATAGGGAACAATGTTAAAAGTCGCGATGGACCCGATTTTAGTGTTAAATGGCTCAATCAACCCGATTTGGCCATAGGAATCAATGTTAAATGGGCCACAGAGCCCATTAACCCTTAAATGTCCCCCCAAATTTTTAACGCCACCCCACGATCCACGGCAACCCGAAGCGTGGCGAGCGCAGCGAGCCCGCGAGGGGCGGCGGTACGCGTCCTCCGACCTTTTCATGCCCTACTATCCACGTCGGCGTGGTGTGAGAATATAATAGTGTGGCGAGCGCAGCGAGCCACCGAGCCCGAAGTGTGGCGAGCGCAGCGAGCCCCGCGAGGGGACGCGGATACCTTCACAGGTAGACGCGTCCCCTTGCGGGCTTCACAGGTGTCCGTGGCGACCCGGACACCTGTGAAGCCCGCGAGGGGACGCGTCTACCTGTGAAGGTATCCGCGTCCCCTCGCGGGGCTCGCTGCGCTCGCCACGCTTCGGGCTCGGTGGCTCGCTGCGCTCGCCACACTATTATATTCTCACACCACGCCGACGTGGATAGTAGGGCATGAAAAGGTCGGAGGACGCGTACCGCCGCCCCTCGCGGGCTCGCTGCGCTCGCCACGCTTCGGGTTGGCGTGGATCGTGGGGTGGCGTTAAAAATTTGGGGGGACATTTAACGGTTCATTGGCCCTATTTGGGCTGTGTGGCCCATTTTACATTGATTTATATGCCAAAATCGGGTCCATTGAGGCATTTAAGTGTCAAATCGCGGTCAATCAGGGTTTTTAACATTGTTTCCTATGGGAAAATCGCGGTGATCGCGGTCATCGCGGGCATCGCGACCATCCAATTTTACCCGCGATGCCCGCGATTACCGCGATTTTTACCCGCGATGACCACGATTTTGATCGGCGGCGCCGTTCTAGGTAAAGAGTACCCAACCAACTTATGCTTTTGGCCCAGCAACAGTTGCCAGGGCAAGCCTGGGCATGGCAAGGGGCTGGAAGGCACCAGAAACCGCCCACTTCCGCTTTGGGGGCCAGCAACAGTTGCCAGGGCAAGCCTGGGCATGGCAGGGGGCTTGAGGGCGCCAGGACTCGCCCACTTCCGCTTTGGGGTCCAGCAACAGTTGCCATGGCAACACTGGGCATGGCAGGGGGCTTGAGGGCGCCAGGACTCGCCCACTTCCGCTTTGGGGGCCAGCAACAGTTGCCATGGTAACCCTGGGCATGGCAGGGGGCTTGAGGGCGCCAGGACACGCCCACTTCCGCTTTGGGGCCCAGCAACAGTTGCCAGGGCAAGCCTGGGCATGGCAGGGGGCTGGAGGGCGCCAGGACCCGCCCACTTCTGTATTGGGGCCCAGCTACAGTTGCCAGGGCAACCCTGGGCATGGCAGGGGGCTGGAGGGCGCCAGGACCCGCCCACTTCCGCTTTGGGGGCCAGCAACAGTTGCCAGGGCAAGCCTGGGCATGGCAAGGGGTTGGAGGGCGCCAGAACCCGCCCACTTCCGCTTTGGGGGCCAGCAACAGTTGCCAGGGCAAGCCTGGGCATGGCAGGGGGCTTGAGGGCGCCAGGACTCGCCCACTTCCGCTTTGGGGTCAAGCAACAGCTGCCATGGCAACAGTGGGCATGGAAGGGGGCTTATGGGGGCCAGGACCCGCCCACTTCCGCTTTGGGGGCCAGCAACAGTTGCCAGGGCAACCCTGGGCATGGCAGGGGGCTTAAGGGGGCCTGGACCCGCCCACTTCCGCTTTGGGGGCCAGCAACAGTTGCCAGGGCAACCCTGGGCATGGCAGGGGGCTTATGGGGGCCAGGACCCGCCCACTTCCGCTTTGGGGGCCAGCAGCAGTTGCCAGGGCAACCCTGGGCATGGCAGGGGGCTTAAGGGGGCCAGGACCCGCCCACTTCCGCTTTGGGGGCCAGCAGCAGTTGCCAGGGCAACCCTGGGCATGGCAGGGGGCTTAAGGGGGCCTGGACCCGCCCACTTCCGCATTGGGGGCCAGCAACAGTTGCCAGGGCAACCCTGGGCATGGCAGGGGGCTTAAGGGGGCCTGGACCCGCCCACTTCCGCATTGGGGGCCAGCAACAGTTGCCAGGGCAACCCTGGGCATGGCAGGGGGCTTAAGGGGGCCTGGACCCGCCCACTTCCGCTTTGGGGGCCAGCAACAGTTGCCAGGGCAACCCTGGGCATGGCAGGGGGCTTAAGGGTGCCTGGACCCGCCCACTTCCGCTTTGGGGGCCAGCAACAGTTGCCAGGGCAACCCTGGGCATGGCAGGGGGCTTAAGGGCGCCTGGAACCGCCCACTTCCGCTTTGGGGGCCAGCAACAGTTGCCAGGGCAACCCTGGGCATGGCAGGGGGCTTATGGGGGCCAGGACCCGCCCACTTCCGCTTTGGGGGCCAGCAGCAGTTGCCAGGGCAACCCTGGGCATGGCAGGGGGCTTAAGGGGGCCAGGACCCGCCCACTTCCGCTTTGGGGGCCAGCAGCAGTTGCCAGGGCAACCCTGGGCATGGCAGGGGGCTTAAGGGGGCCTGGACCCGCCCACTTCCGCATTGGGGGCCAGCAACAGTTGCCAGGGCAACCCTGGGCATGGCAGGGGGCTTAAGGTGGCCTGGACCCGCCCACTTCCGCATTGGGGGCCAGCAACAGTTGCCAGGGCAACCCTGGGCATGGCAGGGGGCTTAAGGGGGCCTGGACCCGCCCACTTCCGCTTTGGGGGCCAGCAACAGTTGCCAGGGCAACCCTGGGCAAGGCAGGGGGCTTAAGGGCGCCTGGACCCGCCCACTTCCGCTTTGGGGGCCAGCAACAGTTGCCAGGGCAACCCTGGGCATGGCAGGGGGCCTGGACCCACCCACTTCCGCTTTGGGGGCCAGCAGCAGTTGCCAGGGCAACCCTGGGCATGGCAGGGGGCTTAAGGGGGGCTGGACCCGCCCACTTCCGCTTTGGGGGCCAGCAACAGTTGCCAGGGCAACCCTGGGCATGGCAGGGGGCTTAAGGCGCCTGGACCCGCCCACTTCCGCTTTGGGGGCCAGCAACAGTTGCCAGGGCAACCCTGGGCATGGCAGGGGGCTTAATGGGGCCTGGACCCGCCCACTTCCGCTTTGGGGGCCAGCAACAGTTGCCAGGGCAACCCTGGGCATGGCAGGGGGCTTAAGGGCGCCTGGACCCGCCCACTTCCGCTTTGGGGGCCAGCAACAGTTGCCAGGGCAACCCTGGGCATGGCAGGGGGATTAAGGGGGCCAGGACCCGCCCACTTCCACTTTGGGGGCCAGCAACAGTTGCCAGGGCAAGCCTGGGCATGGCAGGGGGCTTGAGGGCGCCAGGACTCGCCCACTTCCGCTTTGGGGTCCAGCAACAGTTGCCATGGCAACACTGGGCATGGCAGGGGGCTTGAGGGCGCCAGGACTCGCCCACTTCCGCTTTGGGGGCCAGCAACAGTTGCCATGGTAACCCTGGGCATGGCAGGGGGCTTGAGGGCGCCAGGACACGCCCACTTCCGCTTTGGGGCCCAGCAACAGTTGCCAGGGCAAGCCTGGGCATGGCAGGGGGCTGGAGGGCGCCAGGACCCGCCCACTTCTGTATTGGGGCCCAGCTACAGTTGCCAGGGCAACCCTGGGCATGGCAGGGGGCTGGAGGGCGCCAGGACCCGCCCACTTCCGCTTTGGGGGCCAGCAACAGTTGCCAGGGCAAGCCTGGGCATGGCAAGGGGTTGGAGGGCGCCAGAACCCGCCCACTTCCGCTTTGGGGGCCAGCAACAGTTGCCAGGGCAAGCCTGGGCATGGCAGGGGGCTTGAGGGCGCCAGGACTCGCCCACTTCCGCTTTGGGGTCAAGCAACAGCTGCCATGGCAACAGTGGGCATGGAAGGGGGCTTATGGGGGCCAGGACCCGCCCACTTCCGCTTTGGGGGCCAGCAACAGTTGCCAGGGCAACCCTGGGCATGGCAGGGGGCTTAAGGGGGCCAGGACCCGCCCACTTCCGCTTTGGGGGCCAGCAGCAGTTGCCAGGGCAACCCTGGGCATGGCAGGGGGCTTAAGGGGGCCTGGACCCGCCCACTTCCGCATTGGGGGCCAGCAACAGTTGCCAGGGCAAGCCTGGGCATGGCAAGGGGTTGGAGGGCGCCAGAACCCGCCCACTTCCGCTTTGGGGGCCAGCAACAGTTGCCAGGGCAAGCCTGGGCATGGCAGGGGGCTTGAGGGCGCCAGGACTCGCCCACTTCCGCTTTGGGGTCAAGCAACAGCTGCCATGGCAACAGTGGGCATGGCAGGGGGCTTATGGGGGCCAGGACCCGCCCACTTCCGCTTTGGGGGCCAGCAGCAGTTGCCAGGGCAACCCTGGGCATGGCAGGGGGCTTAAGGGGGCCAGGACCCGCCCACTTCCGCTTTGGGGGCCAGCAGCAGTTGCCAGGGCAACCCTGGGCATGGCAGGGGGCTTAAGGGGGCCTGGACCCGCCCACTTCCGCATTGGGGGCCAGCAACAGTTGCCAGGGCAACCCTGGGCATGGCAGGGGGCTTAAGGGGGCCTGGACCCGCCCACTTCCGCATTGGGGGCCAGCAACAGTTGCCAGGGCAACCCTGGGCATGGCAGGGGGCTTAAGGGGGCCTGGACCCGCCCACTTCCGCTTTGGGGGCCAGCAACAGTTGCCAGGGCAACCCTGGGCATGGCAGGGGGCTTAAGGGCGCCTGGACCCGCCCACTTCCGCTTTGGGGGCCAGCAACAGTTGCCAGGGCAACCA